>NC_046660.1:19462993-19504126 GCF_010883055.1 Belonocnema kinseyi
TGGGTAAGACAATTATATTTTTGATTTGTTTGTTTAACAAAATTCACCAATTCTCGTCCAAAAAGTAGAATTTTTAACTAAAAAAGATTCAGTTTTGTACAAAAAGATTAATTTACTACCAGAAAAGACGAATTTTTAATCAAATTTAACAATTCTTAACCAAAAGTTGAATTTTACACTGAAAAAGAAGAATTTTTAAACAAAAAGATTAATTTACTACGAAAAAAGAGAAATTAAAAAAAAATCAAGATTTCTCAATCGAAAAGTTTAAGTTGCTACTGAAAAAGATGTATTTTAAACAAAAAGATTAATTGACTACCATAAAAAGGAAAATTTTCAATAAAATTTATGAATTCTGAACTAAAAAGTAGAAGATTTAATTAAAAAAGATGAATATGTTAACTTTGTAAATAAATTCAATATCTCTCAACAGAAAAGTTATTAAAAAGTTGGTTAAACTCAAGAATCGTCAGCCAAAACTTGAATTTTTAACTGAAAACATAAATTTTCAAACAAAAAGATTAATTTTTTACCAAAAATATTCATAATCTAGAAACGTACTAAAAACATCACCATATGGTCTTTTAGAAGAAAAATATCTATAAATTCTAAAAGTTTATTTAATTTTTAAAGTTACTTTGACTAGGACCCCCCCCCCCCCCCCCCCCCCCCCCTAGCCGTTAATAACCGCACGTTTTTTCAGACCCCCACCCCCCTTTAAAGTGGCAACGTACTTTCTGATCGATCACTAAGGGTTATTGAATCCCCGCTGGAACTCGAAAGATTGAAAAAGATAGAAAATGGGGGATAGGAAAAGATAGAAGTGTATTTCCCAATAAATTCCTTTGTATTCCTTAAATGTTATACTTTTCTATCTTCAATCGCAATCATTTTCTATCTCTTTCTGTTCCTTTAGTGACCGAGGTTTCACATATTTTCCTTTACTTAATTCTATCTCTTTAATATCCAATTAATATCCATCGATGACCTTGGATATGACCTTGAATCTTACTTCAAAGGTCATTTAGAAATCAGCTTAACTTTTTTCAATTGGGAACCCCTATTTTTGATGCCAGAATCGTGAAAAGCGTGATTATTTACGTTCTGATATGTGTTTAGGTCAAGGGGTAACGTGACCTCTACAGGTTGAATAAAGGTCAAAGTACGCTATGACAGGACCTCGTATGAATCTCGCAGAATTATTGAGAAAAAACCAAGGTAACCTAGGCATCTTTTTTGAAGGAATTCAATGCTGACCTTAGATTTGACCGTAAGACTGATTTTCAAGGTCAGTTTAAGGTTAAATTCGTTAGGTTGATCAGGTTCAGATTTTTAATATTGATGTTGATTCTGGCCCTAAATTTAGGGGCTCCTGTTTTTAAAAAACAAAGCTGACCTTACAAATGACCTTGAAAATTAAAAGATTAACAACGATAGAAAAATATTGATGTCAAAAGGATAGAAAAATTGACGTCATAGGAACGAAATAGGATATAAAAGATGGTACCATAAAAGATTAATAAAGAATTTAGGTTGACAAAGAAATGGAATAGGATACATTTTTTATATCTCTTTCTATCATAAAGATTCGAAATTATACAAAAAGATATGATATTTTTACTTCCAGAAGGGATGTATCATTTCCCTTTTTAATCTACTATAATGTACAACAACAGGGAACTTCGATTTGAACTTAAACCTTATTTTCAAGGTCATTTTGAGGTAGCTTTATTGTTTAAATGGGATACCCTATTTTTGTCGCCAGAATCAAAAAGAGGGAGAAATTTTACGTTTGGGTATGGGTTTAGGTCCAGGGGTTTATCGACTTATACAGGTCAAATAAAGGTCAAAGTACGCTATCATAGGCTATCGTAGGAATCTCGCAGAATTATAAAGAAAAAAACCAAGGTAACTTAGGCAATTTTTAAAGAGGAATCTAATGGTGAATTTCAATTTGACCTTGAACGTAATTTTCAAGGTCATTCTAAGGTCTTTCTATCATAAAGATTCGAAATTATTCAAAAAGATATGATCTTTTTACTTCCTTAAGGGATGTATTATTTCCCTTTTTTAATATACCACAATGTACTGAATCGAAGAGACACCAGCTACAGGTGGCCGATCTAGGAGAAAGGTACTCTGGAGAGAGTCGCAAGGGTAAAGGCACCGTATTGAGGAAAGGGGCATCAAAAGTCTTTCAAAGTCAATTCTCTGATTGAAAATTTAGCTGAGTGATTTTCATTAGTTTTGCTTGAATAATTCCATCTCTTGAGAAGCTCGACTTGAGAATGTCAAAAGATTCACTGTAACTTATTTTATAACTAAGAAATTGATATTAATAACGAATCAAAGATTTTCTGAATTTCTAATAACTAATTATTTTTTAAGTTTATTTCTTCTTAAGATTATAAAAATATACTTTCCCTAGGGTTCTTGACCAAATTCAACGAAAATATGTATTTTCAACTAAATAATTGTATTTTCAACCAAAAAAGAATAATTCTCAAATGTAATGCATAACTAAAGTGTTGCAGTACAGCAATAAATAACAATAATTTTTTGTATAAAATTGGTTTATTGTAGCAAACATTAAAAAATTAATATTTATTAAGAGGATTCTTCCAGATTTTTATTTTGTGTTACAATAATTTTTAAATAAACTTATTATATTTACAATTTTTAAGTAGCAATCATTTTCCCAGAGTTTTTGTAGTTAATATTTTTCAAAAGTATTAGCATTTAATGAATAAAAATAATTTTTTTCTTTTTGAATTTTTAGCAAAACAAATCTGTAATTCTGTGTTATTACGATTTTTAATTTTGATTTTTTCAAAACAGAATAATTTTTTTGTATAAAATAAATTTTATTCTAGAGATTTTAATTTGAGATAAAAAAAACTGAACAAAAAGAGACAAATTTTCCAGAAAACAGTTAGATCATTAGGCAAAAAAGATTATTTTTGAACCAGTAGCATTTATAAAAAAAAAATAAATAAATTTTAACCAAAAGAGGTCAATTTCATACAAAACAGTTTACTTTTTTAATTTCGAAAATACTATGCTGGAATAAAAAAGTTAATTTTCGACCAAATAGTTGCATTTTCAAATTCATGGACGAATTTCCTATCTACAGGATTAATTCTCTACAAAAAAAAAACGAAATTTCGACGAATTAGTTACATTTTTAATCAAAAACATAATTTTTTCTCTGAAGTGATGAATCTTCAACCAAAAAAATGTTAAACGCAGTATTTTAATTTTTGACCATAAAAGTTTAATTTTGAACGGAAAGTTTGAAATATATTTCAAATAAAAAAGATTTTATTTTTAAAGGAAAATCTGTTAAATTAAACCAAAATGATGAATTTTTAACAAGATCAAAGTGTCAACTATAAAAGATTTTAAAGTAACGATAATAAAAAGATCAATGAAACTATTGAATTTTCATGAAAAATAGACAATTTTCTACCAAGAAGTTTAATTTTGGACCAAAAACTGAAAATTTTTATCCAAATAGTTCAATTTGAAGCAAAATGAATAATTTCTGAAACATTGATATCTCAATTAAAACATTTTTTTATTCAAGGTTTTGTGAAGAGGATTTGATTATTCGAATATTTTGAAAAATGTTTTTTTATTTAAAAAACTGCTCCAAAATTTTCCAGAATTTTTTAAAGCATTCAAACATTTTTTTCCAAAATATTCAAAAACTTAAATTTTCATTTAGTTTCTGAAATTTTCAATTTTTTAAAATATTTTTACAAACCCTCTTTATCTCTTGCAATATTATTCAAAATTCTGGAAAAACTATAAAAATTAAAAAATTGCCGTAAGATATTCCAAATTCTTTTTTCAATTTTTTCTATCTTTTCAAATATTGTTTTGACATTAATTTTTCAAAAAAAAGGTACCGTACATTTTTCCCAATTATCTGAACAATATTTTTTTATCTAGAGGAAGTCTTGAAAACTCTAAAGTACTTCAAAAACTACAAAAATGTTTTTTTTTTAATCTTTTAAAATCTAAAATTTGTGAAATATTTTCAAATTTTTAATTATTTCTTTTGATTTTTTCAAAACTTCGAAACATCTCCTAAGATTATTTAAATTTTTGGAAAACCTTTTAAAATTGAAAAATTTCCTTTAAAAAATCCAGACGCTTTTTTGCAAATTTTTTAAATCTTTTTAAATATTGTCTTCAAATAAAATTTTCAAAATAATGAATCATTTTAATTATTTCCATGAATCTGACAAAAATTTTTGTATTGCCTTGAACCTAGATTCGTTTTGGACATTTCTAGAAATGTTTTAAAATATTTTAAAAGCAATTTTTTACTATTTCTAAAACATCTAACTATCTCTCAAATTTACTGAATTTCTTTTAATTTGCCCATGAAAATTCATTTTTAAAACAAAGGGCCTCTTCTCAAGATTCAAGACATTCTTTAGATACAGCCTTTTGAAAAATTAAAAAATATTTAAAATTTTCCGATAAATCTTAAGAAAAATTCTTATTCTCTTAAAACTGTGAAAATTTTTAAACAGTTTCTTTTTTCGGAAGCTGCAAATATCGACTAATTCTTAAGGTTATAAAATTATCTTAATATTTAAATTATTTTCAAATCTTTTAAATTTTTGAAACTTCTAAATAGCTTTTCAAATAATTTAAAGTTTTCCCAAAAATTTTGTTTAATTATCGCATACAAATTTTTAAAATACAAAATCTTTCAGATTCTTTTTAAAAATGTTTTGAAAGCTTAAAGAATTGAAATTAATCTTTTAAACTAATACAATAACATTTGCACTATTCCAGAAATCTTATTTTTGATAATGGCATTTTTGGTTAATAGTAAGAATTTTTTGTGTGCTAAAATTGTTACAAATTATAGCGTAGTGGCAATATGTTTAAAAAAATTATTTTCCAATCTATAATCAAATAAAAATAAATAAATAACTTTTCGTTTTCCTGATTGCCCTTTAAAACTTTGTTCATAAACATTCCGCAAGGTCCGATCGATTCCTCTTACTTTCATCATTCCATAGTCCATTTAGTGAAGTGAGTCTGAAGCTGGTCCAAACTTTACATAGACCCTATAACGGTTTGAGGAATTTCAGATATTCTGAGGAACGACCAGGGATCTTGAATGATAAGAGAAAAGATACTCACGGAAATTATAGCACAAACCAAAATATTTTTTCAATTTTTAGTCGCTTATATTTATGTAATTATTATAAACTTTTAAATTATAAAATTTTTATTATATTTATTAGAGACCACTTATGTTTTTCCAAGAGTAAGATTTATTTTCATAAGACAATTATTATCCGATTTTAACTTTTTTTAATAAAAGCTAATAAAACTTTGCATCGAAATTTCATGGCAGATTTTTAAATTTTTATTTATTTTGTCGTTTATTTAATAATAAAAATAAAAATAAAATTTTGAATTTTAAAGTATACCTTATTATCATATTTAGTCCCCAAGTAAAATTAAGTAATTATATAAATTGCCTTAATTAAAAAATGTACTATTTGGCTATTTCTGCAGGAACAGACTTGATTTTTTTGAGTGAAATTAACTGTAATTAATTAACTTATAAATTCAAAAATTCCGAAAAGTCCAAAATACAGTAAACAATTTTTTATTGTAAATAACAGTTGCTTAAACAAATTTTTATGATTATATGTATTTATAAATGAAATAGTATTTTTTTCACCGAATTAACAGCCAGTTATTTAACAATCATATTTTGCTATTGCTTGATCAAATTTAATAATTGTTTAACCAAACCTAATCAAAAAGTGCATTATTGTGCTATTTCTTAGCATTTTGGCTTGTTTGTGTGTGTGTAATCAATTGTAAATAACACATTTTTATTCAACTTTTTTTGATAATTCGATAACGATTGTTTTTCTTAGAATTAGTTCGAATAATTGAATTGTTAATAAAAATTAAAATAGTAAATCGTTCTCAAACTACTAAAAAGAGTTGAAAAATGTGTTATTAACATTTGATTTTTTCAATGTACTTAACTATTTTTTATTCAAATTAAAATCTTCCTTGTTTGAAATATCATCAATCATACTTCTCCTGGACAATTCATATTTTTTGTATGAAAATTCAAGTACCTGGTTAAAAGTTGTATTAATTTTTTTTAAATCAATTTCTTTTTTATAATAAGTCATCATTTAAGTGAAAACTTTATCTATATAGCAAAAAATCTAGAAAGTTTGTTTAAAAATTAAAATGTAACTATTTTATTTAAGTTGACATTTTTTTTAAATTGAAAATTGATATTTTATATTTAAAAATGCAACTATCTGCTGGAAAAACAACCGTTTGGTTTGAATTGTTGTTATCAAGTAAAAAATTCGATTTTTTGCAAAAAAAAGTCTTCTTTGTTTGAAAATTCATCTTTTTACGTAAGAAATTATTCCTTTTTGTAAAAAAATGTAATGGTACAAAAATTGAAAAAATGATTGAAAATTGATCTTTTTGGTTGAAAAGTCGACTATTTTGGTAGAAATTTAAACTATTTGATAAAATATTAAATTATTCATTTAAAAACGAACTACTCTGGAAAAATATAACTCTTGTTAAATATTCATAATTTTGGGAGGAAAATAAAGATTTTTTGTTGAAAATTGGTAAAATATGTTGAATTGTTTTTCTGGTGGGTATAAAATCAGTCTTTTTAAAATTATCCAGTTTTTAGTCAAATCTAGCCTCGCCTCGAATTTTGTCTTGAATCTCGTATTGAATCTCGCCCTGTATCTCGTCAAAAAAGTAGGTAGTTACTCATAATAAAAAAAATAAAAATTGAACAATCTAAAATTGAAACATTAGTAGTTGAATGATTTTGTTAATAATAAAAATTTAAAAATACAATTTTTGGTAATTAAAATTTTTTCACAGTTGAGTGAAGTTCCGCGTCGTTTAATTTTTAAAATCTTGCAGTAGAAATTGATTTTCATTTTGAATGTATCCCATTTAAAATTAATTTATTCTAACCGTATTTTAATAGTCAAAAGCTTTGACTTCGAAATTATTAATTTAATTTTCAATTTTGAATTTTAATCCCGTCAAACTAAAAATTATTTATATTAAAATTTTTTTCTATTTCAAATTAGTTAATTTTTGCTTCTTTTTTATGAGTAATTCCATTTTGATTCCTTTGAATTTTAAGTAATATAATTCTTTTAAATAATAAAATAAAATTATTAAGTTTTAAACTTACATTACTTATCCTTTCTTAAATATTTTAATATAAAATCATTTACTTTCAAAATTCTTTCATTGAAAATTAAATTATTTAATTTCGCAAACACTGAATTAGAAAAAATTAAATTTTTCTCTGTTCTAATAAAACTTCAAAATTTTCAAAGTTTCAGTCGGAATCTTTTCAGTTTTTAAAAATGGTTTGATTTTTGACATTTTCAATTCAGAATCTTTCAATATTTTTTCATTTTATTTAAAAAAAAGTTTCGTACAGATTTCTAAATTTTTGATATTTTTATTATTGACCTGTGCTGAATACTTTACCCTTTAATGCGCTCAAATTAAAATCATATGTACAGATGCTATTGAATTTTTACTTCCAAAAATAGCTGGAACTGAAAAGGACAATCAATCAACAAATTAAAAATAAATTCCTAATTAAACGTTTCATTTTTAAATAAAATAAAGAAATTTCAACCAGATTGTTGAATTCTGAACTAAAAATTATAAGTTAGTAATCAAAAATGGAATAGTTAAATTTTTTATGAAAAAATCAAAATTTACACACTAAAAAACAAACAAATTTTTAATCAAAGTTATGGATTTTAAGCTAATATATTGAATGTTGAATTAAAATAGATTAATTTCATACCAAAGAGTTAAAGTTTTAACGATAGAGTTAAACTTTTAACCAGGTAGTTTTATTTAAAAGAAAGATATAAAATTGTCAAATTTTCAAAATAATAGTTAATTGTTTCACTAAAGAGATTAATTTTCTATTAAATTATCAATCTTAAACTAGAATATTTGCATTTACAACCAAAAACATGAATTTTTAAACAAAAGGGTCAATTTTTAACAAAACTGCATTTATTTAAATTTCCAGTTCAGAAATTAAAAGTTCGACCAAAGAGATAAATTTTTAACTAAAATGATTGGATGTTCCATTGAAAAAGTTAAACAAAAAATAAAATGAAATAATTTGTCACGAAAAAAATCATTAATATATAACTAGAATAATTGAATTTTTAACCAAAAATATTAATTTATGTAAAAAAAAGACGAATTTTCACTTAAATAATGTAATTTTTAACCAAAAATTCAGTAACTTACTTTTGAGTTGGAAAAATTAATTTAAAAGCAAAGAGATATTTTTTATTCAAATTGTAAATCTTTAACTAGAATAATTTAATTTTTAACCAAAAAGATTAATTTTCAACAATATTATTAATTACTAAGAAAAAGAAAACATTGTTAGTTAAAAAAAGTAATGTAGAGCCAAGGAGATGAATTTTTAACTAAAATGATGAACCTTTAACTAAAATAATCGAACTTTTAAGCAAAAAGATTAATCTTAAACAAAGAAGATTAATTTATTTAAAAAAAGCGAAATTTCAAATAAAAAATTTCATTTATCAACCAAAAATTTAAGTTTAATTTCGGGTTTGAAAAGTTAACGTTTAACTAAAGAGATCAATTATCAATTAAAATGAGGAGCTTTTAACAAGAAAAATAAATAAATTTGACAAAATAATTTGAGTTTCAATCAGGTAAATACATTTTTGTTACAGAAAATGTAAATTCTAAAAGAAAATTGCACTATTTTAAACAAAAAATATTTTTATTTTCAACCAAAGACTGTTTCATTTAACCCAAAAACAACTTTTTAAAGAGTTGAATTTTCAGTTGAGAAAGATTTTACAGTAAAAAAAAAAAAATTGTCGAACAATTGATGAAATTATTAAGGAAAAAGATTAATTTTTAATTACAACTTTCTGCGATTAGGCAAATAGAATGTTATTAACAATAATAATAGATTGTTAAACAATTCTTTTTTATAACATGAGTTAATTATTGCATCACTCTAATAAGAAATTAGACAAAATGTATTTTTTTTTAAACTGCAATTTTCTAATATAAGTCTAATATGATCATAGTACAATAACAATAAAATGTTTATAAAATCATGCTTGTTAACACTAATTAATTGTTACCTTAGCGTGATGAAAAAATTGGACAAAAAATGTAAATTTAACAAAAAAACGTGACTTTCTATCACTATTCTAACAAAAAATGGCTGAAAACAATAATAATTTGTTCAAAAAAATTAAGTGAATATCTAATTATCAATAGAAAGAAGCATTTTATGTATTAGAAACAATTTTACTTTAAAAACCGAAAAAAATCATAATTAGCACGAAAAATGAGCAAACACCAATTTTTTCACTTATGGGATTTTTTTCGTACCCTATGAAACAGACTTATGGGATTGATATTTAAAAGGAAAATTTCATTCGTATCGCATATTAGATTTTTAATAAAGGAAGCATGATTAAAAGTAATTTTAAGAGTGAGTTATGGTGACTTAGCATAAATTTCCAAAAATTCAAGAAAAAATGTCGATAAATTTCCTCAAAATTATGGAAATTTTCATTCATTTATTGTAATTTCAAGATAAATATAGTAACTCACCATAATTTACACAAAGTTTAAGTTTAAACACTTTTATAAATTACCGGAAATTAATGAAATTTTTCGGTAATTTATGTTAATATTATATGTAATTCATGGTAACTAACCATTATTTCTCCGAAATTCAATTGACAAATGTTGCTAAATTTCTAGAAATTGTTGGAAATTTCAGTTATTTATGGTAATTATACTGTAAAGTATGGTAACTTATCATAAATTATCAAAAATTCCATTTTAAAGATTTATATAAATTTCCAACAATTTAATCATTTTTTTCGTAATTTTTGTTGTTGTAATTTATGATAATATTACAGGTAATTTATGGTAACTTACTAAAAACTGCCCAACATTTAATTTGAAAATGTTCATAAATTTCCTGATTTTGCGGTCATTTATGTTAATTTTACGGATGAATATGGCAACTTTCCATAAATTACTCAAAATTCCATTTTAAACATTTTAATAAATATCCGAAAATTTATGAAGTTTTTTTTAATTTATGGTAATATTATAGATAATTTATGGCAACTTACCATAAATTGCTAAAATTTTATTTAAAAAATGTATATAAGTTTCCGGAATTTATTGGAAATTATCGGTCATTTTTAGTAATTTTACAAGTGGATTTTGTAATTCACCATAAATTACCCAAAATTCCTCTTTAAACATTTTGTATAAATTTCCGGAAATTTATGAAATTTGTTAGTGATTGGTGGTAATATTAAAGGTAACTTATGACAATTTACCATAATTTGCCTAAAATTCAGTTTAAATATGTTTCTAAATTTCCAAAAATGTATGATTTTTTTGGGGTAACTTATGGTCAATATTACAGGAAAATTATGATAACTTACTAAAAATTTCCCAAATTAAATTTAAAAAAGATTTATACATTTCCCGAAATTTATTGTAATTTTAAAAGTAAATATGATAAATTACCATAAATAAATAACCTTCCATTTTAAGCACTTTTATAAATTTGCGAAAATTTATTAATTTTTTGTAATTTATGGTAATATTACAGGTAATTTATGGAAAATTACTGAAAATTGCCCAAAATACAATTAAAAAATGTTGATATATTTACAGAATATAATAAAATTTTTTAGTGAATTACGGTAATTTTATAGGTAAATATGCTGACTTACCATAAATGACATAAAATTTATATATAAACATTTTTATAAATTTCTAGAATGTACAAATTTTTTTGCTAATTTATGATAATATTACAGATCATTTATGATAACTTACCATAAATTGCTGAAAAATCTTTTAAAATATGTGTATGAATTTCCGGAATTTTATGGTTATTTTCGGTTCTTTGTGGTAATTTTACAGATAAATGTGGTAACACAAAAGTTCTTTTTTAACAATTTTATAAATTTCCAAAAATATATTTAAATTTTTTGTAACTGATGGTAATTTTACAGGTAAATTATGGTAACTTACCATAAATTTCCAAAAATTTAATTTAAAAATTTTGATAAATTTCCGGAAGTTAATATCAATTTTCAGTCACTTATGGTAATTTTAAGGTAAACATGGTACCTTATCATAAATTACTTAAAATTCCATTTAAAACATTTTTATAAATTTCAAGAAATTTATTAATTTTTTAAATAATTTATGTTAATATTATAGATACTTTATAATCACTTACTAAAAATTGCCCAAAATTTAATTTAACCATGTTTATAAGTTTCCGAAAAATTATTACATTTTTGGTAATTTAAGGTAATATTACAGGTAATTTATGCAAATTTAAAATTATATATAGTAAATTTTCATAAATTACCACCAAATTCTATGATCGACAACCAAAATTTCCTTACAGGTCTTACGATGATTAGGCTGAATATTGTAAAATGCGAGCTCATAGATGTATAATTTTCATTTTTCACCTCTGATGTCATTTTTATTTCCAAGGGAGTAAAAAGTAGCGTTGAAAAGGGCTAAAATCATGCTTGTCTCATAAAAACGCCTTTCTTATGGAAAAAAATTTTAAACCTTTATGGGGCTCGCGCTGCCTCCAAATAAAGTCGAATCTGGATTTAGTACGCGATGTTCACTCAGGCGTGACAAAGCACAGACAGAAACAGATGAGAGACAAAACAGTTTCGAGACTCTGGATTTATGGTCACTGGCATTTCCAAACTCGAAATTAAATCCAGATTTTACTGTATCAATTATTAACAACAAAAAAAACAACAAAAAATGCATTCATTTTAGTGCGGATTCGAACGCTTTTACGGGCGATATGCATACAAATTAAAAAAAATTCCAATGAATTTTTAGACCACCCAGTAGATACTATCATCGCACAAGCAGATATTCGATTAAAAATCAAGTTGAACTATTTAAATTTCGAGCAAACTAATTATTAAATTCCAATCAGGTGCGAGGATCGAGCGCTTTTCATAAAAAATGTAGATGTTTAACTTTCTTTCGAATCGTGCCTTGCCTCATTACCAGATAATTGAATTTATAATTCAGCTTTTCGATGCATTGTTCGAATGAAAATCTGAAAAGAATTTCTCACATTTTTAGAAAGCTTTCAACGGTATCTGTAGGTAGATTACAGTCATTGTTTCGTTTATTGGATTGCCCGAAAGAAGAAGCCAGGGGAAATTGGATATCTTTTTCGATGTCCTACACTTCGACTAAGCACGCGAATTGTCGCGAGAAACGTTTTATTCAATTGGTGAATCAAATTACGTAGAATTCTATATATTTGTTAAAAAAGTCTAATATGCGAAAAATTGTTGAATTTTTAACCAAAAAATAAATCTAAGAAAAGAAATTAAAAAATTCAACCAAATTGTTGAATTCTCAAGCCAAAAATACTGCATTTTCAACCAAAAAAGATAACTTTTGAAAAATAGATAAAATTTATTAAATTAAATTATTTACTTGTATAGGTGAATTTTCAACCAAAAAAGATAACTTGAAAAAATTAGTTAAAATCAAAAAATTTTAAACTCTAAATAACAAATTTATTAATTTCAAACTTGAATTATTAACTTACATAGGTGAATTTTCAACCAAAACAGATTACTTGAACAAGAGCTAAAAATTAAAAAATTTTAAATTCTAAATAACAAAGTTTATATATTTTAAATTTGAATTATTAACTTACGCATATGATTTTTTTAACTAAAAATATTACTTCAATAAATTTGTTCAAATTTTGCAATTTTAAACTATAAATAAAACAGTTGATAAATTTTAAACTTGCATTATCAACTAACATAGATTAATTTTTAACAAAAAAATGACTATAAGAAAATAGTTCAATTTTTAACAAAATAGTCAAAATTTCAAAATCTAAATTAAAAAGTTTATAATTATTGAAATTCAATTTTTAACTTACATAGGTAAATTTTCAAACAAAAAAGATTATTTTATTAAAATTGATGAACTTTCAACAAAATAGTTAACATTTTAATTTGAAGTAAAAAAATGTATAAATTTTAAATGTGAATCATGATCTTACATAAATGAATTTTCAACCAAAAAAGATTGCTTTAACAAAATATTTAAGAATTAAAAAATTTAAACTCCAAATTAAGAATCTGTTAAATTTTTTAATTTAATTATTATTTTACATAGACGAATTTTCAGCAAAAAAAGATTACTTTCACAAAATAGTTTCAAAAATTATTTTTCAACTCTGAATAAAGAATGTGATAAATTTTAAATTTGATTTATTAACTTACACTGATGATGATTATTCAACCAAAAAATATTACTTTAACAGAATAGTTGAATTTTCATAAAAATATTAAAAATTTTAATTTCTAAATAAAAAAGATAATAAATTTTAAACTTGAATTATTAACTTACATAGATAAATTTTCAATCAAGAAGATTAATTTCCTACCGAAAGAGATATTTCCCAAAAAAATGGACCAGAAAATATGAATGTTAAAAAGGCATTTAATTCATGAATAAATAGCTGAATATTCGAATAAAATTATGAATGTTAAAAAAATGTTGTAAATAATACCTTAACTTTATACCAAGCAGTTAAGTTTTCAATTAAAAAAATCAATTTCCAAGGAAAAATTCATTAGTTCATATTTCAGCTACAAAATTTTTAACTTTTAATCAAGAATAATTAAATTCAATTTGCATATTGTTTACAACACAGTTAATCCTTAGCCATAACAGATTAAATTTGAACAAAAAATGGAATAGTTACATTTTGAGAGTACGAAATTTATTCTAAAAAAAAGATTTATCAGAAAAATAGTTAAATTCTCAATCCAAGAAGATTTACAACTAAAATAATTAAGCTTAAGCGAACAAAAAATAAATCATTGATAAAATACATACATTTTCAACCAAGTACTTCAATTTTCAACTAAAAAAGATAAATTTTTAGCTTAAAAAATTTTTTATTAAAAAAGTAAATTTTTAACCCAAAGATCTAATATTTAAATTTTCAGTTTTACAAATTAGCTTCAAGCAAAATATGAAACAAATTTTTAACACATTAGATCAATTTGAAACCAAATAGACGAATTTTTAACTAACAAATTCAATTTTTAAGAAAATAGTTGCGTTTTCGAAAAAATAATTAACTTTTCAACGAAATAGTAGACTATGTAACTAAACGAGATAATATTAGAGCCAAAAATATAATTTGAAAAAATGCCAAGGAATTTTTAATCAATTTAATAGTTTGATACCATAGCAAAGGGTGAACAATTTTTTCAGGTATATTAGGCAAATTTGAGGAATTCCCAAGGATTTTAATGATTTTAAGGGATTTATCAAAATTTGCATGAGACTGTAAAGACTTTCTTAAAATTTAAAAAGATGTAGAACAAACTTACAGAACCGATAAGGTTCAAAAATATTATAAAAGATTCTAAGAGATTGGATAAGATTTCCGAGGATTTCAATGATTTCAAGGTATTTTAAAAACTCTTAAGGCATTTTAATAATGTTTTCAGAATTTTTTTATGTTTTTTGTCTCATTTATCCGAAAGTCTTTTCAATTCACCTTAAATTCTTAGGCACTCAATTGGAACCCTTTCAACTGCTTTTAAGTTTTTCAAACTCGTTTCAAAGTTACTGAAATTCAGTGCATTTAAAAAAAAAATTTAATAGCTTTTAATTGACACGATTTTATTTTAAATTTAACGTGATTTTTTATTCAAGTTACCTTATTTACATCGAATTTGAGTAGGTTTCCAGATGATGAATGCTTTTGGTAAAAATTAACCTTGTTTATTTTATAATTTAGGTCTTTGGTTGAAGATTCAACTGTTTGGATGAGAAGTCTCGAATTTTATTCAAAATTTGTCTTTTTTTTGTGTTAAATTAATTAAATTTTTTATTTTCCTTAAAAAATTTTCTTTCTGTTAGTAAATGAATTTTTATGTTTAAAAATTAGTCTTTTTAAGTAGAAAATTCAACTTTTTAGTAAAGAATTCTTCAATTTCATTAAACATTTATTTTTTGGCAGTAAATTATTCTTTTTGTTTAAAAATTAATTTTTTTTAGTTTAAACTTGAACTTTTTGGTTGAGAATTCTTAAGTTTCATTTAAAATTCGTCTTTTTTGATAGTGAATCATTCTTATTGTTTACAAATGATTTTGTTGTTGAAAATTTAAATTTTTGGTCTGAGAATTCTCGAAAGAAAATGAATCTTTTTGTTCAAAAATTAATATTTTTAGTTAAAAATCTATTAACTAGATTTTAAAGGTTAATTACTTTTTTGAAGTCAAAAAAATTTTTTCCTTTACTCTTAAAAATTCAACCTTTTGTTTCAGAAATATTGAGATTTGTTACCAAATTTTTTTTTGCACAATTTTTGTTAGACGATTAAAAATTTTAGTTAAGATTCAGCTGTGTGGTTAGAAATTGAATTGCTTTGTTGAAAATTCCTTTTTCTTTACTTGAAAAATTAATTTTGTATTTGAAATTTACCTGTTTAATTTGGGGGGGGGGCATAACAAAATTGGCAACGTAGTTTATGGATGATCCCCACGCTTAGAATTTTGCTCTATAAAATAATAAAAGTCAGTGAAAATGCAAAATAAGTCAAAGAAAAATGAGCGAAAAGTCATACTTTTTTCCAAGGAGGACGAGTCAGAAGAAGTACAGGAAGTGATAGAAAAATGAGTGAAAGGGGAAGTGAGTGGGAGATAAGAAGGAGAATTCGGGAGGGTACGAAAACATGAGAGTAGGTGAAATTAAGAATGAGGAGGAAGGGGGAATGAAGAAAAGGAAGTGAAGAAAATGAGGAATGAAAAATTAGAAGAATTGACGAAGGGAACGTGAAGAAAATGAGCAATACAAAAAAACAAGAGAAGATTTATTGAAAATGAGAAGGATGGAAGTGAAACGCAATGAGAAAATGAGAAGTAGATTAAACAAAGGGAGGGATGTGAAGGAATCGAGAAAAAGAGAAGTAGGGAAAAAAAGGAAATCGTAAGCAGGATAAATAAGGGGAGTGGAAGTAGCCAAAAATAAGGACTGAATAGGGTATGCGTGGAAAAGGGTAGTACAAGAAATGAGAGAACGAGTAATAAACGAAGTGTGGGCAGTAGGCGAAAACTAAAATAGACAAAGTAGGGGAGATAAGAAGAAATAAGGTGAGAAGACGTAGGGGAAATGATGGGAAATGAGGGGAGAGGAATCAAGGTTAAAAGGTTGGCAGGAGTGAGGGGAAATACGAAGTGTGAAATCAAGAGGAAAAAAAGGTGCGAAAATAAGGGGTGGTGAAGAAGTAGGAAGTGGGGGCAGTGAGTGGAGATCTCGTATGATAGAGATGGTTAGAAGGGGATGGAAATAGAGTGAAGAGGAAAAGAAATGGGGAAAGGAGATTTAAGCTGTAGAAGTTAGGTTAGGGGGGTAGTGGTGGGGGGAAGTTCAGGAAAGGAAGTAAAGGTTGTTGTGTGAAGATGAAAAGTAGGATGAATAGGGAAGGAAAGGTATTAGAGGACGAGATTGGAAAGCAACGACGAAATTGAGAAAAGTAAGGCAATTTGGATAGGCGGTCGTTAAAAGGATTTAAGAGGGTAGGAGTATGGATTTTTTTATTTATTAATTTATTCAGTCAATTGAAAAGTACACTCGAACTCCAAAGAACGAAAAGCTCGGGAATCGGGAACTTTAAAGATACAAGCGTGAAAGGGGCTTCCACTCCTACGTCGTTTAGATAGGGTGGGTAGAGGGGGAAAATTCTGCTAACTCCTTTGGAGTTGGGATGCTCGTATCTGTGGAGCGTTCGTATCTTTGGAGCTCGTATATTTGGAGTTCGTATAAAATTGTGTTTAAAGTTGTTAGAAAAACTTATATTAAGTAAAAGTTTAACAAAATATTAAAATTGAAACACTTGAAAATAAAGAAGAATTTAATTTATATTTCATCTTGAATACGTTATCATTGCTGATTTCATAAATTTCGAAGTTTCTTTTTCCTCATGTATATTTCATAAAATCCCTCTCGCATATCTCCTTCAGTTTTCTTATTCGAACTCAATTATGGAAAGGGCTCTAGCTTTAACTCCATAAATTATTTTATACTAATTAGAAAATACGCATATAAACATAAATGTAGATGGAAATTTGTGAAACCAGAAAAAACCTGGAAATGACAGTGAATTAATTTTTTTACCATGAATTCTACAAATTCTTCGAAAAAAATCTGTATAAGTTTCATTTCAACAATTTTGTAAATAATCAGTTGAATTTTTATATTTTTCAACTATGATAGTTTACAATACGTAATTCGAAAATTTTTTCTCTTACCAATTTTTTATTTTGGATTCTAAGTGTTTAATGGTATATTTTTTATTTAAAACATTTTTAAATGCAGGTTTAGAGAATTTAAAAAAGTAAAAATGGTTAGTGTTTGAAATCGACAATTTTGGATAAAAAAGAAATCTTTTTAGTTGATCAAGCAAATATTAACTATAATTATATTAAAAATTGAACTATAGTTTAGTGACAGTAAACTATTTACGATTTAAAAATAACTTCAAAATAATATATTTATAATCAAAGGCTTTCGTTATATTTAAAATGTTGGTTTAGTTTAAAATTTTGTATTTTTTTGACGGAATATAAAAACTGTCTTATATTTAGAAATATTTGATTTTTTTTACGTAAAATAAGTAACTTTAAATCAAATATTTAAAATCGAAACGAAAAACTAAACGTATATATAATAATGAATATTGGACACCAATTCTTAGAACAAATTTGAGCACTTCAAAGAGACATTTATAAGGTCTGAAAATATTAAAAATTAATTCGCAATTAAAAATCATCCTAATTAATTTAAACGAAGTTTAAGACGTTTTGAATTAAAATTTTAAAGCTTTTTCAGGGTTTTTAAACTATGTAAGATGAAAATAATTTAACTTTTAAATTAAGAGGTTTTCAGTTTATAACAAAATTGAAATCATATAATTTTTAATATTTCTAGCTCAAAATTGTTTAAAATTATTTGCAGCTTAATTCTGATTACTTTAGTGTATAATATTGCATACGTCATTTTTAAATGCATGAAAATGCTTTAAATTGATTTTAAAGTTATTACTTTTGTACATTACATTTAAAAAAACGGTGATGTATAACTTGAAAATGATTAATTTCTAACGATTTAGTTTTACGAACCTAATTTTAGAATACTTCAATTTTAAACGTTTGTAATTTTAAATTTCTGTAATTTCAATTTAAAATTATAACTTTGAATGCGCAATCCTCAAAAAGATAAACTTTTAAAACCTTGAAACAAAAGTTGTTTAGTTTCAAAGTTTTAAATTCGAAAATATTTATTTTGAAGTATCGTAATTTTTAAATGTTCAATCAAGAACCTTAATCGTTTGTTGATGCTTAGTTTTTTTTATCCTAGATTTTTAACCAGATGAAATTAATTTAAAAAATACAGTTCAGTCTGCTTTTTTATAATGATTACATTTTTATGGGCATTCAATTTGAATTTAATCAGTTTTGGAGGTAGCCAATTTTTTAATGTCACTAGAGAAAAACAAGCTTTCAGTAGGATTTGTGCGGATACTATCGTCGTTAATAATTTATGATTCTTTTGATATTTATTAAGAAAAAGTATTTTTTTTTAATTAAAAATCTTTTTAAATCTTACGAAATTTGAGGAAATTCTGTCAAAACGCAGATTAACCAAAATATTTAAAATTATCTTTAAATGTTTGAAATCTTCAAAAATAGTCTTTTTGATAACAAATTAAATTAATTAGATGAAAATTGAACAAAATTGTAAAATATTATTTTTTATTTTGTTTAAAGGTGTATCCGTTTTATTGTAAGTGTTAGCATTTGTTGAAAATTCATTGTATTTTTGATTGAAAACTAATGTTTTTAACTAAAAATTCAACTATCTCATTTTTGTGTGAAATATCTCTTTTTAAATTAAAATTAAAATACTTGGTTAAAAATGCGTGTATTTTGTTGATAATTTATCTTTGGCTAAAAAATTTATCTTTTGCTAAAAAAATGTTTCTGGTTAAAAATTAATTTTTTCACTGAAAATGTACATTGAAAATTTATTTATATTTTTAGAGTACTCAACTATTTTGTTGATCATTCGTATTTTTGGCTGAATTTAACTCTTTTTTATTTAAAATTAAAATATTGTTTGTTAAAATAGGAACTATTTCCTGTTTTGTTGGATGTCAAAAGAATTAACTACTTGATTTACAATTAACAATTCAAATTTTTATGTTAAAAAAGATCCTTTTTTTTGTTGTTGAAAATTCGTGTTTTTGTCTTTAAAATTTAACAAATTTGTTATGGAATTAAACTATTTGGTTAAAAATTAATGTTTGAGATAAAAATTCGTATTTTTGGTTAAAAATTAAGCTACTTCTGCAGTCAATTAAATTATTTGGTTAAAAATTAAAATATTTAATTGAAAATTGATCTTGTTTAGTGGCAAATTCGTCATTTTTCGAGCTGAAAATTATTTTATCGGAAAATGTAACTGTTGCATTTCGGTTTGAAAATTTTTCTGTTGTAACTAGAAAATTCAAATTCAAAACCCAACTATTTGGTTAAATATTATTTTTTTTTATTGAAAATTAACTTTCTTGTTAAAAAATCATTCATTTCTGTTGAAAAAATTCGACTTTTTAGCTTGACAACTCAACTGCTCTATTAAAAATTTAGCTTTTTGACTAGAAAATAAAATTCTTCTTTGTTTAAAATTTATGTATTTCATTAGGAATTAAAATCGCTCAATTCTTTGTAATTCATTCAGTTATTATAAAATCCTTATTAATCTTGTAAAGGTACATGAAATCTGACCATATTACTTGAAATCCATTGGAATATTTGAAGTCCTATAAACTCATTTGAGACCCCGTGCAAATTTTTTTAATGTTTTATTAAAAGCCTTTAAAATCCCTAAAAATTTCTGAAATCCTCGAAAATGTTAGAAAATCCTTTGAAATATTTGAAATCTTCTAAACTCCCTTTAAATCTTTTTCAATATCTTAAAAAAAACACGAATTCGCTGAAATATTTAAAATTATTTTTCTATCTCTCGTATTCTTGATCATAAAAATTTGTCATCCGATATTGTTTAGTAACTTTATAAGCAAATTATATAAACAAATGCCTAGTGTGGAAATTTGAAGGCAGAACAAGTAGTTTTTTTCCCACAATTTTTTTCAAAATTAAGTCGCCAGTGATGTTTAGTTATAGAAAATTATCATCCGATATTTGTATTAATTTTATAAACAAATTCTATAAACAAATTCCAAATGTGGACATTTTAGTCAGAAGGAAATCGCTTTTTTTCTTAATTTTCCTCGAATTATGTCGCCAATGATTTTTGATGATGGGAAATTATCCTTTGATATTTTTTATTAATTTTATAAACAAATTATATATACAAATTCCCCATGCGGACATTTAAAGAGAGAAAGAAGTATTGTTTTCTTCTAATTTTCGTTAAATTATGTCGTCAGTAATATTTCATGATAGGAAATTACCATACGATATTTTTTATAGATTTTATAAACAAATTATATAAACTATAAATTATATAATTTAAAGGCCGAAAGAAATAGCTTTTTCTGTTAAATTTCTTCAAATTATGTTGCCAGTAGTGTTTAGTGATTGTAAATTATCATCCGATATTTTTTAATAATTTCATGAACAAATTATATAAACAAATACTCAATGTGTGGATGTTTAAGGGCAGAATAACTTCGTTTTTTCGCAACTAGCCACAAAGTATGTTGCCAGTGATGTAATTGTTTGGTAATTGTTTTTTCTTTCAATTTTTGTAATGTAGTTTTCATCGGAATTGTTGTAGACGGAAATTTGGTGACATCATTGGAGGAAAATTAAAAGGAAAAAAGATTTTTATCCTTCAATTGCCCAAATTGTAAAATTTGTTGTATAATTTGTTTATAAAATTATTTATTTCATCTGATTAATTTTACAGCATTAATCTTTGTGAGACTTTCAGCTATAGTTTAACGAATAAAAAATCCCGACTCGTTAATCTCAACCTGTGATATTGAAGTCTAGACTGAGAGGGTTAAGAGTAAAATTGATTTCTTTCCGCCTTTAAATGTCCACATTGAGCATTTGTTTATACAATTTGTTTATCCAATTAATGGAAAATATCGAATTATAAGTTTTTATGATAGACTAAGGAATAGAAAGAGATAAGAGTATTTGGTCAAGAAAGATGGAGAAAGTGATAAAAAATTATTCATTTTTAAAAATAGGAAAAGATAGTATTTTAAGGATGCAAAGTGACCCATTGAGAAAGATAGAATAGTTCTAGCTTTCTTTATCTCCCAGTTTCTATCTTTTATATTTAATTAATCAAATTAATTGTTTTCCATGAGATTTTAAAGTTAATAAGCGATCGTTCACATTTAAATTTTCCCTGAAGTTTTTCCGGGTGCATGCTCCTTACTCGGAACGAGGACAATTGGATTTTCGTTAAACTGGCAGAGTTCATCGATCCATATCGACTTTTTGTCTGCAGTCCTGATTTAAAAACAATTCAAATTAAAGTCGCCACAGCCACAGAGAGCTGTCGAACTCAAATTACCTTTTAGCTTTGATGCTTGAAATTTTTCCACAAATAACATAATGAATTTTTATAAACATTGCGTGAACCAGGATGTCTATCCGAAGGATGATTTCAAATTTGTAAATTTAAATTATAATTTTTCCCAGTTAATTGAAAAAAGATTTCTGATTTGGTACAGAGAATTGTACAAAGGAATCATATTTCTCACTTCAAACAGGGACAGTTTTTGTAAATTCCCTTTTTAGATAATTTTTCCTGGTATTTAAAAAAATCAGAAAACAGTGCCATTATATCTTAGAGATTTTTGTAGACAATTTTGTAATTCTTTTAAATGTTTTAAAATTTTCTTGGAAATTCTCTTATGTTAGAATTATTTTGCGAAATAAAAAATCATTTAGAATATTCTTACGAATATCAAGAAATTTTTTCATTTACTTGGAAACTTATCAGAAGGCTTTAAAGCATCTAAATTTTTTGTTTAAAATCGTCCAAAATCTACATTTTTTTAAATTATGTGAATCTTTTTAATTTTTAAATATTCGGAACCGAAATTTTTTTCAATCATCTCCTTATAAATCGAAATTAACATTGTTTTCCAAAATTCTTCTTACTTAGAAAAAAATCCATCTTCCAAGTTAAATTATAATGATTTTTTTCAATTAAGCAAAATTTAAAACATTGCCGTACAATTTCCTAGATTCTTTTTGGACAATTTTGGAACATTTTTAAAATCTTCTCTAATGCTTTGAAAAGTTTTTTTATATTTTCTTTTAATTCATTTTTTAAAATAAAAAATTATTTAAATTTTTCCTGGGAATCATGAAAAAAATTATTTTCTTGAAACGTTTCAAAATTCTTTAAAAACTTCGATAATTTTTGTCAAAAATCTTCCACAACTAGATTTTAATTTTAATTTTTCGAGTCTTTTTAATTTTTTAATATGGGAACAGGGATTTTTTAACAGAAATAATTTTTGAATTTAAGTAAATTATGATTTTTAAAAAGAAATGTTTATAATTAATACATTCTGCTGCGGAAGAAGAATTATATTTGGTAAATTCCCTTTTATGAATTTTAACTAACTTTAATAATATTACCTAATATTTTAAAAGTATAAAAAAGGTAATTCGACTTTTAGGTTAAAAATTTAATTAATTCAATGAAAATTTAACAATTTAGTTGATTCTTTTTCTTTCTTGACTGAGAAATGTTTTTGGTTAAAAATTCAACTATCTTATTAAAAATTCAGATCAATAATTAAATATATTTTTCTTGTTGGTTGAAAATTCAATTATTATTTAAAAATAGATATTTTCGTCTAGAAATATCAACCAATATATTTTTTGTTAAAAATTAAATTTTACTGTTTAAAATTAACTTTTGTTGCTGAAAATTAATTTTTCTTAGTTGAAAACTCAACTACTTGGTTTAAAATTGAAATACCTTCTTAAAAATTTATTTATTTGATCAAAGCTTTATCATTTCAGTAACAAATTTATATTTGTTAAAAATTTAGTTATTTTGTTGAAATTTCTTTTTGGATTAAATTGAACGGTTATTAATATAAAATTTAAAAAAAATTTTGCTTGAAATATCAACTATTAAATTTACGTTGAAAAATCAAATTTTTAAAAAATTTATTTATTCTATTTATTATTCTATTCATTTATTCTTCTAACATAAAGTAAAACAAAATTTTTATTAGCGATATTAACTAAAAAATTTTTCGCAGAAAATACTTTTTTGTAGTTGAAAATTAAACTATTCCATTTGGATTCAAAATTTTTCTTTTAGTTTTAAATGTAAATACTTGATTAGAAGCTTAATTTCACCTATATGGCTTAAAGTTAAACTACTTTCCGAACAATTAATTTTTTGCTTGAAGATTCGTAATTTTGATTTAAAATTTATATTTTGTTGATAATGTAACTTTTTGGTTGAAATTGAGTTCTTTTCTTTGTTGAGATATTCTGTTATTCATCGAAAATTTAAATATTTTTTGTTTAAAACATCAAAAATTAAATTCTTCGTTAAAAATTAATTTAATTTTTAATTTTTGGTTCTAAATTTCTTCTTTTTTTAATTCTATTATTAAACTACTAGTTTGAAAGTTTGAATAATTTATTAAAACTGAATTTTTAATGTCAGAATTCATAATTTTAATTGAAATTCATATGATTAGTTCAAAATTTAACTATTTTGTTGAAACTTTCCTCTGTTTTGTTTAATAATTAATATCTTGTCCGAAAATTTAAATATTTTGTTGAAAAATGCTTCTTTTTTTTTGGTTAAACATTAAAATTTTTTGTTGCAAATTTAAACCTTTCATCTTCGTTCAACAATTTATTTTTTTATAGTAAAAAAATCAAACTGTAATTGTTTTTTTTTTTAATTTAATTTAACTGTTACTGATCTTAAATTAAAATATTTTTTTGTTGAAAATTTAAATATTTTCTTAAAAATTCCTCCTATTTTGTTATTGTTGAAAATTGATATTTTTGGTGAAAAATTTAACTATTCCATTTTCAATTAAATATTTATATTTTTATAGTTAACAATTCAACTAAAATTGGTTTTAACTTGAACTTATTTGTACACAATTTTTTTTGAGGCACTGTAAGTTTGGTTGAAAATGTATATCTATGTTTGAAAAAGAGTTAATTTTTTTATTCAATTTTCAAATTGAAATATTTTAAGTTGAAAATTGCACTATCTTGTTAAAAATTCCCTCTTTTTTAAATTAATATTTTTGGTTGAAAATTGAACTATTCTATTTTTAGTTGAAAATGTATCTCTTTGGTTAAAAGAGGACTTTTTTTATGAAATTTATTGCTAGTGGTCTTAAATTGAAATATTTTTTAGTTAAAAATTTCACTATTTTGGTAAAAATTCCTTATTTTTTGTATTTCGTTTTGAAAAATAATATTTTTTGTTTAAAATTTAACTACGTTGTTAGGAATTCCTTCTTTTTTTTGGAAATAAATATTTTTGATTGCAAAACCTATTCTATTTTTGGTTGAAAATCTGTCTTTTCTTAGTTAAAAATTCAACTTTAATTGGTTCAAAGCTGAACTACTTTGTTAAAAACTATTTTTTATTCATATTTTCGGTTGAAAATTTATCTCTTTGGTAATAAATGATTTTTTTTATTCGATTTAACTTTTCTTTCTTGAGGATTGAAATATTTTCTTGTTAAAAATTTAAATATTTTGTTGAAAATTAATTGTTTTGTTTGTTTATAATTAAAATCTTCAACTTAAGATTTAAATATTCCAGTTTTCTTAGAAAATTAACCCTTCTAGTGAAAAACTTGTCTTTTTGATTTAAAAATTCGTCTCGTTGTTCAGAAATTTATTCTTCTTTGATACAAAACGAATTGTTTGATAAAAATAAATCTGTTTTGATTGAGAAAAATTTGCTTTTGTTAAGGTTGGTAATTTTTTTTAAACACTAAAGTTGATTATTTTGAGTAAACTGAAATTTGAAACATTTCAGCTTTGGCTGGTTTTAAGTCATTCCTCTTGTTTGAATATTAACCTGAAAAATCAAACTATGTAAATTTAGTTCAAATAAAAAAAAAAGTATAAGACAATGTAATAAAGTATTATAAGACTGAATTTTAAAAGAAGTTTAAATTTTATCGCCTCGAGATTAGAATTTTTCGCAAAAGATGACAAATTTCTCTTGAAAAATGTGCATAACCAGGAAAATTCGTTCCTGCGCCAGGAGTTATCTACCACATTCGTTTTCTTTTTCGATTAAAATGCAAGACAGTTTGATCGAGTGACGCATTATCTTTCCTCGACGCGATTTTTGCACAACCTTGGACTTATCGGATCTTATATTGTCTAATAATCGACTATTTGGTTAATAAATTTTCGATTTGAGTAGAAAAATATTTTTAAATAAAAAAATAAATATTTTGTCCAAATTTTTGAACACTTAAATTCGAGCTTATGATAAATTTTAAGCATTTTACGCCCTATGACATTCGTGTGACATCAAAATATACGGCTTTATCTGACAACTTATGGCATCAAGATATACAGCTTTATCTGAGAAAAAAGAAATATCGGTCATTTTTTATCGTTAGATGAATAAAATTTTCATAACATTTGTAAGTGAGAAGAAAAAGAATGTTGAAAATGTCAGATCTTCCGAATTAATATCTCATAATTATTAATCGGTCTTCCTAGATCAAAAGAGTTCATGAAAAATTACTGGAAAATTTACAAAATTGCCTTAAAATATTTTGGGTTTATTTTCGACATTTTTTTATACTTTTTCAAATGTTTTAAAATATTTGTAATACTTTCTTTAACTCAATTTTTTAAAATAAAAAATAATGTTCAATTTCCCAATGAACATAAAGGAAAATTTTCTATTATCTTGGAACTTTTCAAAATCCTACCTTATTCTTAATGATTCGAATTAATCCTAAATTTATTTTAAATTCCTGCAAAATTAAAACATTTGTCTTAAAATCTTCCAGGGAATTTCAGGAATGTTCAGAGGTGTTTTAAAATCTTGTCAAATCATCTCTGAAAATTTGTTTTTTAAAATGAAAAATCATTCAAAATAGCCCTAAGAATCTAATTAAAAATTTGTTTGCTCTTTAAAACCTTCTTTTTCGATTTTTTAAAAAAATATACATTTTTTTTAAACTTAAAAACGTAATGTATATTTTTTGAAAAATTCGAACAAGAAGCTTTTCAAGAGCATACAAATTTTGTTTAAATTTTTAGGGCAATTTTGAATGATTTTTTTATTGTATTAATTTTACAGCAATTCAGAATAAATTTAAGATTAATTCGAATCATCAGGTTATGAAAATAAAGTTCTGAAAAGATTTAAAAATAATAATAATAAATAATAATAATAAATCTAAAATGTGAGAAAGGGAATTTAAAAATTGTAAAAAAATTTTATTCACAATATAGAAACAATATTTGAATTTAAATAAATGCTGATTTTCAAAAAGAAATTTTCGAAATTTGACAAATTCTGTTGCGCAAAAAGGATTATGTTTAGTAAATTCCCTAATATTTTTAAAGTATTAAAAATAGTTTGAAAATTTAACTTTTAACTTACAAATTTAATTATTTTGATGAAAATTGAACAATTTGGTGGATTCTTTTTCTTTCGTGACTGAAAATTATTTTTTGGTTAAAAATTCGATCCGATCTTTCTTCTTTGAAAATTCCACTAATTGGTTTAAAGTTGAAATAGTTTCTTAAAAATTAATTTTTTTATTAAAGCTTCATCACCTTCGGTGCAAATTTGTCTCTTTTAAAAATTTAATTATTTTGTTCAAATTGTGTTGAATATTTGTTGCATAAAATTTAACGGGTATTGATTTGAGATTTAAAAAAAGCATTTGTTTGAAATATCAACTGTTACATTTTTCAATCAAAAATTTAATTTTTGAAAATTTTTATTTTAAATTTCTCTTTTTTATTTTGTGCATTAAACTATTGGTTTGAAAGTTTAACTATTCTGTTAAAAATTTCTTTTTTGATTTCAAGATTCATGATTTTAGTTGATAATGGAACTATTTTGTTAAAATTTTTTTTTATTGTTAAAGATTCATTTCTCTTGTATAAAATTTAACTATTTTGTTACAAATTCTTTTTTTTTAATTATACACAACTTTTTAGTTAAAAATTTAACCATGTGAATTTTAGTGAAAAAGTGATATTTTTAAGTTAAAAATTCGTCTCTTGGTTTGAAAACTCATCTATTTTGGTAGAAATTCAATAATTTTTAGATACAAATGCAACTGTTTGAAATAAAAAATAATAATCTTTTTTGTTTTTGAGATTCAAGTATATTCTTCAAAAATCAAATTCTTTGTTGAATTCAACTGTTCCTAACATGAAGTGAAAAAAATACTTAGATATTAACTATAAATATTAACTAATACATGTTTCGTTGAAAAATTCCTTTTTGTAGTTAATAATTAAACTATTCCATTTGGGTTCAAAATTTTTTTTTTAGTTGAAAATTGAAAAGTTGCTTTCAAGTTAAACTTCATTATTAAAAAAATCTTTTTTGATAGAAAATGTATCAGTTCAGTAAAAATTTTACAATTTCGAGGAAAACTCCTTCTTTTTTTATTGAAAATTATTCTTTTGGTTGTTAATTTAACTATTTCATTTCTAATTGAAATTTAAATATTTTTTGGTTAAAACATCAATACATTTTTCGTTGCAAATTAAGTTTTTTTATTTATTTAACCATTGAATTTTTGGTTCTATAATTCTCTTTTTTAGTTAAAACTGAAAAATTAACAAAATTGACTTAAAATATTATAGATTCACTTTGGAAATTTTTTTATATCTTTTCAAATCTTCTAAAATATTTTTAATACTTTCTTAAAATAAATGTTTTATATACAAAATAATTATCAATTAACGGATGAAAATAAAGACAAATTCTTCATTATTTTGGAATCTTTTAAAACCCTACCTTAACCTTAATGATTCGAATTAATCCTAAATTTTTTTTTAAATTTCTGCAAAATTAAAACCGCTGTCTTCAAATTTTCAAGAAAATTTTAGAAATCTTCAGAGATGTTTTAAAATCTGTTTAAATCTTCTCTCAAAATGTATTTTTTTAAATAAAAAATCATTCAAAATTTCCCTAAGAATCTAAAGAAAGTGTTGTACGCTCTTGAACGTATTTAAAATTCTTAAAAAACTGAAAATAATACCATAAAATCTTCAAGATTATTCTTAGACAATTTTGGAAAAAAATTGGTATGTTTTAAAATATTTCTAATTATTATCTTAACATTTATTTTTTTAAAGAAACAATTATTAACAGTTTTTATAAGAATCTTGAAAACATTGTTGAGTCTTTCAGACCTTTAAAAATTCTTAAAAAACTTAAATTTTGTGTTCAAAATCTTTACAAATCTACATTTTGTTATAAATTCCTTTAAATATTTTCGAATTTTAATTCGTTTTATAACTCGAGTCAAAATTTGTCAATATCTCTCAAAATTAATTTTTTAATTTCCTCGAAATACTAATTTTTACAATAAAAAGTAATTTTAATATATTTTACAAAAATCGTAAGAAAATATTTTTATTCTCTAGAAAACTTTGAAAATTCTTGAAAAGCTTCAATTTTTTGAATTTTTAAAAAATATACATTTTCTTTTTAAGTTTTTGGAAATGCTCTCAAGATTCTAATTATTTTTGAACATTCTTTTTTAGAAAAAATTTTAAATACTTCAAATTTAAAATTAATCTTTAAAAAAACCTAAAATATTATTAATTTATCAAAAAATTTTATTGTCGGTAGGGGTAATTTTGTTTGATAACATTAACCGATTTTTTTAGTGTAGTAAAAAATGTCTCAGAACATGATTATTTCTCAATTCTAAAAAATAATTCAGAATTTATTTTTATTCCATTTATAAATAATGTTTCAAAAAATCTATGAATGAATGTTATTATAAACTTGTATTTTATCAATTAAAATCTAGATTAATTATTCCAATTATAAATCAACCATATTTCAGTGAATGATTTAAAGAATAAAGGAGAAAACAATTGAATTTGAAACCCTAAAACTATGCATCTCCACAAAAAAATTAATTTTCAAGAAAGTAATTCAACTTCCAACCAGAGTACAATTTTTAATGAAAAATATAACAGTGGATATTTCAACATGAAAATATTTTATTTTTAAATCAAACATAATTGAATTAAAGTAAAACAATTTTTTTAAATATTTAAATTGCCAACTAAAACGATTAATTTTGTACTGAATAATTACATTTTCAAATTTAATAATTTATTTTCTACCAAACAATACATTTGTATCAAATAGTTTAATTTTCTATGTAAGAGGCGAATTTTTAAATAAACAATTAATTTTTTTCTCTAAAAAACTCACTTTATAACCAAAAATAGAATAATTCAATTTTTATTGAAAAATGATTGTTTTCAAATTAGAATAGCGAATTTTTTACAACAGAAAAATTAACGTTAAACTAATAAGCTAAATTTTGAACATAAATTACAAATCTTCAACCAAAAAAATGAATTTTTAATAAATTAGTTCATCTTTTAACCGAGAATTTGAATTTTTAAACTGAAAAGATGAATTTTCAATAAAAAATATAATTGTTGATATATCAAAAAAACAATGATTTAATTTTGAATAAAACACAATCGAATTGAACCAAAAAAGACTAAATAATAAAAGTGGTATCCTTAACCAAAACAAATTAACTTTTAACCAAACAATTAAATTTTTAACAAAAAATTGTTATTTTACCAGAACAGACAAATTTTCTAAAAAATGCATACATTTTCAAACAAATAACTGAATTTTCAACTTAACATTTGAATTTTTAGTCTAAAGGAGATCACTTTTTAATCAAATATGGAATAATTCTCTTAAAAGCTGATAATTCTTATTTTAGAAAATCGAACTTTTTTTAACCACAATCAAAATTTTGAATAAAAAAATCAATTATTATTTGCTACTCAAATAGACGAAATCGCATTAAAATCCTCTACTAAACAAAAAAATTGTATTTCTACAAAGTATTTCGACTCTGAGCGAAGTAGATGTTTTTTGCAAACTAAAATGAATTTTCAATAAATTACAATAGTTTTTGAAAGACAAACATTTTTTTTAATATAAATTTTTTACTAAAAACTTACTAGTTATATTTTCGGCCCTGAACTTTAATTTTAAACCTAAACAGCTGAATTTTCAAACAAAAAGGAATAAGTTTTCAGCATTATAGTTAATTTTGAACTTAGAATGATGAATTTTAAAAAGGCATAATTTTTAATGAGATTGTAGAGTAAAAAAATGGATGCATTTTTTAACAAATAGTAGAATTTTTAGTAAAGAATATTTTAACTAAGAATATAGGTCCGTCCACTCGGCGCCGCCACCAAGGTAAATAACAAAATGGAATACGCCATATTTTTTGCCTTTTTTTTGCTAATTTTATGCCAAAAGAAAAATTTTTTTGCTCTTTAAACTGCTTAGAAAAAAGTGGCGGCGCTAGCAGGACGTCCACTCAGCGCCGCCACCTATGAAAACTCACTAAAAATTATTTCAATGCGATAAACGATAAGTGGAGATGTTTTTGCTTTTTTTCTCTATGATGACATATATTACGTTTCTCAAAAAACTACCCCCAAGTCTTACACAACTACCCTCCGATTAAAAAACGTTTTCGAAATGGCAAAACTACCTTTAACAATGTAAACATGATTTAGGGCTTCACATTAATTACATGAAACTTCAAAATTTCCCCCTCTTTATGATTTCCCCCAATAACTACCCGTCCACGTGAAGGTATGCAGCGGAGCATATTTGTATGAAAAAAGCATAAAAAATAATAAAACTTAGAAGAAACTTTCAGGTGATATTTTTTTTCTCTCTTTTTGCTCTCCGATAATATATAATACGTTCCTCAAAAACTACCCCTAGGTCATACATAGCCTCCCCTCGTCATCAAAAACGTTTTAAAAGTTAGAAAACTACCTTAAACAATTTAAAAATTGTTTTGAACTCCAAATTAATTACATGACACTTGAAAATTTGCCTCTCATTATAATTTCCCCAGAACTACCCTTCCAAGTAAACGAATGCAGCAGAACATTTATATGTATGAAAAAAACATTAAGAATAATCAAAATCAGAAGAAAATTTTAGTTGATATTTTTTTGCTCTTTTTTTGCTCTCTGATCATGTATAATACGTTCCCCAAAAACTACCCCTCAGTATGACTTAGGGGTAGTTTTTGGGTAACGTATTATATATTATCAGAAAGCAAAAAAAGAGCAAAAAAATATCGACCAACAGTGTTTTGTAAGTTTATTATTTTTATCCTTTTTCCATACATAAATATTCTGCTGCATACCTTCACGTGGAAGGGTAGTTTTTCAGGAAAATTATAAAGATGGGGAAATTTTTAAGTCTAATGTAATTAATTTCGAATTTTAAATTATTTCTGCATTGTTCAAGGCGCTTTTCCAACTTTTTAAATGTTTTTAATCACGAGGGGTGAGTATGTATGACTTAGGGGTAGTTTTTGGGGAACGTATTATATATTATCAGAGAGCAAAAAAAGAGCAAAAAATATCAACTAACAGTGTTTTCTGAGTTGTATTCTTTTTTATGCTTTTTTCATACATACATACATATATATATATATATATGTTTCGCTGTATACGTTCACGTGGGAGGGTAGTTCTACGGGAAAATTATAAAGAGGGGGAAATTTTGAAGTGCTATGTAATCAATTTGGAGTTCTATAAAGGAAAAGGAGCGAAAGGGCAGAAGAAAAAGGGAGTGCGGGAAAGGCAGAAGTGGAAAAAAAGAAAAAGGTTGAAGGGAGTGGGAAAAAAAAATTGAAAAGGGAAAGGTTGAAAGAGGAAGGTAAAAGAGAAATAAAAAATGGGAATAGGGAAAAGAACAAGGAAAGAAGAAAATGAGAAACCGGATAGGATCAAAAGGGAAAGGAAAAGGGGGAAATGGTAAAAAGGAAAAGGGAAATGGTAAAAAGGGAATAAGGGTGAAGGGGACGGGGAAAGGATGAAGAGGGAAAGTTAAAAAGGGCAAGGGAAAAAGTAAACAGTAATGGGAAATGGAGAAAAGGAAAAGGGAAGGAGAAAAAAACTGAAAAGGGTAAAAAGGGAAAGGAGACAAATAAAAGAGGAAAATTGAACAATAAAAGGAGAAAGGGAAAAAGTGGAAGGGAAGGGGGAAATGAGAAAGGGCAAAGGGAAGAAAAAGGAGAAGTGAAAAGGAAAACCGTAAAGGGGATCGCGAAAGGGTAAAGAAAAATGCAAGGAAATGGTGAAGAGGAAATAGGAAAGGGTGACCAGGGAAAGGGGAATGAGGAAAAGGGACGGGGAAAACGAGAAAGAGAAACGGCTGGAAAGGGAAACGTGAAAAGGGGAAAGGAAAAGGGGAATGAGGAAGGGGAAATGAGAAAGGGAAATAGGTGAAACCAAACTTCCTTTATCTGCTTCACATGCTTGTTTTCAAGGAGAGTAGGACAAAAAATACTAAAAAAAAAATTTCTAATTAGAAAAAGAACAACTTCGTGGCTACAAAGCCTGTAAATTCTAGTTTCTAAATTCCAGTAAAACTGGTTTGAGATTTTTGTACTTATTTGTAACAAAAATTTTCTACTAGGGAAATCGGCAAAACTTAAGGCAAAGTCCAATGAGAGAATTTGGAATGAAATCTCGTATTCAATTTTACTAAAGGAGAAATAAATAACAGTGCCACATTTGGTTCCGGTATCTTCGGGAGAACAAGAGTTTATCTTTCGCCCGTTGTTACGGTTCGCACGTGAGGGTGGAAATAATGTTGAACAGGGGTAACAGAAACAAGGTCGATGGAAAGAAAACACTCGTCTTCTTATGTGTACCAAAACGTCATTCTTTTTCTCTTATACCCATATTTTTGCGAATTATCGGTCGAATAATCATCGAAAGGACTCTTTTATTTAAATATTTTGAGTTGTAAATAAAAAAAATACTTTGAATTCATTCACATTTTGCGATCCTCCATGGAATTTTAATTTTTTAAAAATAAATTTCAAATTTATTATAATAGTCATACTTAGCAAAGTCCATACTAGGTTGGTATAAAAATGTATTGAAAAAAATGTCTCGCGAATTTTTATGCATATCCCACGAAAAGAAATTCGAATTCACACAAAAAGAAATCCATTTTTTTAAATAAGAAAAATATGTTCTTGTAAATTTTATTTAGATTCGTCAGCATTAGCTGAATCGAGTTAAGACTCAAAGTTTCTATTTATAATTAGCTATAAAATACGAATGAAATATTTATTTTTAAATATCAACCCCATAATTCTTTTCCATAGGGAACCAAAAAAAACCCATTATTGAAAAAATAGGGTTTGCGATTTTATAATTCTAATTTGATTTGTTTGCGTTTTTTTTTTTTTAATTAAAAGTTGTTCCTAATATACGAAATTCTTTATACTGCTAATTATATGTTTGGAATAATTGCTTCAACAATTTATTATTTTCTTTAATCGTTTTCTCTTAGAATAGGGATATAAAGTTACGATTTTTTTAATTTTCACTTTCTGTCAAATTTTAATTCAGGGTAACTTCATTAATGTTAACTAACAGAATTATTTAAGCAATTTATTATTACTGTTATTAATATTTTCTTTGAATAATGCTATAAATTACGAACTTTTTCTGACATTTTTTACTTGTTGTGAATTTTTTACTAAGAGTGAGTTAACATTTCATTTAAATTAGAAAAAATAATTATTTAAACAAATTATTATTGTTTATATCTTTTACTATAATTATAATAGATAGTTGCGTTTCTTCTGAAATTTTCAACATTTTGTCCATCTTTCACTTACTGAGGTAATAATTAATGCTATTTAGCAAACAATATTGTTTAAATAATTTATTATTGTTTATAGACATATTTTCCTATAGTAATGCAAAATAAATGCGGTTTTTTTTAAATGTTCAATTTTTTGCTACTTTTTACTTAGTGAGGTAATAATTAATGCAAGTTAACGAATAATATTGTTTATAACTATCTTATTTTATAGTAATGCTAGATAGTTGCGGTTTCTTTCTGAAATTTTGATCTTTCCGTCTACTTTTCACTTGGTATAGAAATAGTTGATGCAAATTAAACAAAAATAGTTATTTAAACAATTTATTATTGTTTATAACTATCTTCTCTTGAATAAGTGCAAGAAAGTTGCAATTTTCTTTAAAAAAAAAATTTTTGTGGTTGAGAATTATTTTTTTTAATTAACAATGTAACTAATGCATTATAGTTGAAATTTTTATATTTTTCATTTAAAATTGATCTATTTCAGTTAAAAATTCATATACTTTGTAAAAAATTTGTATTTTTTGTTTCAAAATTAATCTTCATGGTTGAAAATTCATCCTTTTTTAGTAAAACTACAACTGTTTGGGTCTTGATGAATCTGGTTTCTTTGAGGATTTAACGATTTAATAGAAAATTAAAGTATTCGATTTAAAATGAATTTTTTTAAATTTAACTTATTTTTATGAATTGTTAACTTTTTGGTACCAAAGTAATTGATGGTTAGAAAATCATATTTTAGGGCTGAAAATTTGATCGTTTTGTAGATAATTTCTTTTTTATCGTTTAAAATTTAACAATTTTTTAAAAATTAATGTAATATGTTGAAAATTAATGCATTTTTGTAAAATGTATTTTACAAAAAATCTTTGCTCGAAAATTTATCTTTTTGGTTAAAGAATGAACAATTCGGTCAAAAATTCATTGTTTTAATCATATAGGTTGAAAAATCACATTTTGGGTTTATCTCTTTTGTTGAAAATTACTTTTTTTTTGAGATTTATAATTTTAGTTTAAAAGTTATCTCTTTGATTGTAAATCTATCTATTGTATTACAAATTCGTTTTTTTTTTGTTTAAGAATTATTATTTTTTTAATTAACAATGTAATGATTCTATTTTTGGCTACAAATTAATATTTTTTATTAAAAATTGATTTTTTTTAGCTGAAAATCCTTATTTCTGGCAGAAAATGCAAATTTCTGGGTTTAAGTTGATCCGGTTTATCTAAGACTTCAATTTAACTATTTGGGTAAAAATTAAACAATATTCATGGAAATTGAACTTTTTTATAAAAAAGTGCTTTTTTTTGGTAAAAAATAGTATTATTGCATTAAGAATTCAATAGTGTTATAGATTAATCGTCGTTTTGAATTTAAAATATAACAATTTTTTTGAAAATTCGTCTTTTTTGGTAAAGTTAATCTTTTTGGTTCAAAATTCATCTTTTCCGTTAAAAATTCAACAACCTCAATCAAATATTCATACTTGTAGTTAAAAATTCATCAGTTTGGTTTGTGTATTAATTTTTTAAACTGTAAATTTAACTTCCATTTTTGGTTGAAAATCCATCTTCTTCAGTTCCAAATTCAGATATTTGGTTGAAAGTTTGTCTTTTTAGTTCAAAATTCACCTATTTCGTTAAAAAATTTATTTCATTTTTAATATTTGTCTTTTCACAGAAAATAATCTTCGCGGTAGAAAATTAAACTATTTAGTTGTAAATTCCACTGTTTGGTTGAAAATTTATTTAATTTATTGCAAATTGTTTTTTTAGTTAAAATTTAATCTTCTTGCTCGAAGATTCTACCAATCGGACAAAAATTTATTTATCAGATTCAAAATTCGTTTTTTTGGCAAAATTAATTCTTCGACTTCAAGTAAACTTATTTTGTTGAAACTTCGTGTTTTTTCGTAGAAATTAATCTTCTTGGTCATAAAAAATATAATATTTTTAAGGAGTGTGCAAGTTTTGTTTTTAGCCTTCTATATACTGGAAGATTTTCTATTATTAATATTTTTTCGAAGATGGATTAATCTGTAGGTCATGATATTCAGATTTAAATTTGAAAATGAAATTTTCTTTCTAAATACGAAAATTAACTATTTTAAAAAATATTTTTAAAAGCAAAGTGTTATAATGATTAAAATTGTCTTTAGCTCAAAGCAAAAAATAATTTTTGTTTTTTTAAATTGAATATTTTTCATTTTGAAATTCTAAACAACCTAATCGTTAAAAATGAAAGATACATATTTGTAATCGTTTCATGAAAAAACTAATTAAGTGGAAAAATATGTAGAAAAATTGTTTATATTTGTAAATTGGTACGAGAGAAGCACGAGGAAAAAGAATTCGTTTGCTTAGCATTTTCTTGTGCATCTGAAAGCTACAGTAATAGCAGTAAAGTACCTTTTCAAATTTGTTTTTAAATAATAAAATATGAAAAGGCGAGAAAGTAGAAATTTTTTCCTCTCTCTTATCTGTTACATATTTTTATTTTGCACCTAAGCACATTATTAATATCTCAAAAAAATATTTTATTCCTTAAAATAATGTAATGGAATGTCTTTAATTAATAAATTTTCATCGCTGAAAATTTGAAAGCAATGCAAATTTTTAAGTCAGATAATTAATTATGTTTTCACACAGGGTCACTGAATATAAAATATCTAAATATAATTTTTTTCTCTTGTCTCCAAAGGAAGAGATATGCCCCAAATGCAAAACATGATCGACTTCATTTAATTACTTTATTATAAATAATTAAATGTTCAAAATTATTCAAAGAAAGAAAATCTATTTCGGGAATTTCCGTAAAAGCAATCCTGGAGAATAAATTGCATAATTCTGAGAGAAATTGCAGATAGGTGTCCGAAAAAGTTTGTAAACTTTTCAGATTGCATGGATAAGATAGTAAAAGTTCGTTTCTATTAGCCAATTTCTGACAGTAATAGCGACAAAGTTAGAATGAATTGACGCACTTTCAGAATGGTAAAATTTTTTAGTATCTGCCATAGAAAAAGAAATCTCAATAGAATTTTACTTGAATGAATTTACTAAATAAATGATTATTTTGATTATAAATTAGAACCCAATTTATTCCTTAAATAAACTCTTTTAAATAAAATTATGCATTTACTATGTATTGTATTTTTTACAAAATACTGAAATTTTCAACCGGAAACAATTTGAGTAAGAATATAAAAGGTAAATGTTTGCTTTAAATAATTAAGTTCCAACAAAAAAAAATTGTAACACAATAGTTATATTTTGAAACAATAAATGAATCTTCGACCAAAAAAAAATAATTTCTAGCCAAGTGGTTCTACTTTCAATTAAGTAATTAGATATTGGATTTTCAACTCAGAATGATGAATTATCGACAAGAATTATCAACCAAGAAAACTTAATTTTCAACAAAAAATTTAGACTTTTAACTAAATAGTTACACTTTCAACAAAATAATTCAATTTTGTACAGAATAATTCAATTTTTAACTAACGAGTAAAATTTTTAACCAAAAAGGCGAATTTTCAACTGAGAAAAATGTTTAGTCAAGAACAACACAGTTGACTTTTAAGTCCGAAAATATGAATTTTCAACAACAAAGTTCATCTTCAACCCAAGTGTTGATTAAAAAAAAAACTTAATTTTTAAAAAAAGAATTCATTTTCCACAAAAAACTGCGTTTTCAGTAAAAAAGTTAATTTTAAACGAAAAGATCATTTTCAAGAAATAAAGATAATTTTTTTACCACAAAAGATGACTCTTGGAATAAATAGTTGAATTTTAAACTAAATGACTAAATTTGGAAAAAATTAGTTGCATTTTCAAAAAAATTGCTGAATTTTCAACAAAAAATCCGAATTTGTAAACGACAAAAGTTATATTTTAAACAAAAACAGTTTAATTTTGAACGAAATAGTTGAATTTCCAAAAAAAAAATTCATTTTCAACAAAAATAAGTATTTTTAACAAACAGTTCATTTTTAACCAATATAAATTAATTTTCAGCCACAAAATAGGATCTTCCAGCCACATAGTTAAATTTTCAACAAAATAATAAAATTTTAATTAAATCAGTTAAATTTTTAACCAAATTGTTGAGTCTTCAACAAAATTTCCGAGTTTGTAAAAAAAATTATATTTCAACCAAAAACAGTTACATTTTCGACCAAATAGTGGAATTTGCAAATCAAAAAGAAGCCATTTCCAAAATAGACGAATTTTTCTAAAGACAGTAGAATTTTTAACAAAGAAAAAGTTAATTTGCAACACATAAATAAAGATAAAGTTTTAGTTACGGAGATAACTTTTGCACCAAATAGTTGAATTTTCAACAAAATACTTAAATTTGGAATAAAATTTTATTTTATTTTCAACTGAAATAAGTCTATTTTTCACAAAAAAGTTCTTTTTTCAACCAAAATGTTAATTTTTATAAAAAAGTTTATTTTTAATAAAAAAAGTTTATTTTGAACAAAATAATTAAATGTTGAACAAAATATTTTTACTTTTAACCAAATGTTTTTCATAAATATAATTGATTTATTTTAGCTAATAATAGTTACACTTTCAACCAAGTAATTAAATTTGCAATCCTGAAAGACAAATTTTTCAAAAGAAAGTTAAATTGTAAGCAAAAAGTTAATTTCAATAAAAAACAGTTGCGTTTTCAACCAAGTTGTTTAATTTTCAAGCCAGAACATATCGATTTTGAATCCAAGAGGACGAATTCAAAAAAAAATCTGCCCGCACCGCGGCTACATATTTATCGCGCGACTGTTGGTTCTCGCGCTTCGCGCTCGATAATATATTTATATCGCGCTGCGTGCTCGATCTTTGTGCATAGACTTTTTAAAACTAAAAGTGAAAGCATCGGCAACAGTAATTTGGTGATTGTGAATTCTCTTTTGTTAAAGCTCCTTCGGCTTTAACGAACACATTCTGATCACGTCTGTCGTGCTTATTAGTATTATAATTCGTACGAAGTTTCATTGTCCCGTTTAAAAAAATGAGCATTCTTTAAAAAAAAATTGTTATTAAACGTTTTATTGCAACTTTTGTCGTTTTTCCATAAACTGGATTTGCTCATTTCCAGTGTTTTCTTTATGATTTAAATTTTTTTCTTCGTGATTCAAAAAGTTGTTATGGTAATCTTCTAGGGCATTTTGAAATCAAACTTTTTCTTCTCTTGCCATTTTTTCGTATCGTCCGTTAGTTGACTTAAAAGGTTCATTTTCGTGTGTTTTTTTGGAATTTTGTAAATGCTATAACCATAATAATTTTTTATTTCATTAAAAAAATGATTAAGATAAATTTTTCGACTTTTAAATATTTTTAATAACCGTACAAAGAATTCTGGAATTTTGAAAAAAGTGGTCTCGAAAATATTCAAAATGCCCTCACTTTTTGAATTTTTATCCAAAAGGGCTGGCTAACGAACTTGACCTTTAGTTTAGGACACTAAAAGAGTGTACCCAAAGCCCATCTAATAGATTAATTTTTTTCAAAAGTTCTCGTTCTCACAGATATTTTCTCCTTGTATTTTTGTCATACAGAAAATATTTCCTACACAGAATTTAATACTGTCATATTTTTTATGCACAAAACTTTTTCTACATAAAATTTTTCCTACACAAAATTTTTTCTACATAGAATTATATAGTAATAACATTTTATTTTAATATTTGAATAAATGAATAGAAAAAAATTATTTATTCGTTATTACCTCAGTATTAATTAAATCAGTTGAATGTTTGCAAATTCAGATGTATAGAAGTGTCGAGCATTTTAAAATCAATTGTCGAAAAAATCGTTTTCAAAATAAAAAATTTACTTTTTCTGAAAAATCATTTATTAGTTTCTTTAATCTTATTTTTCTAATGAATTCATGACGATTTTATAAAATTAATTTATTACTTTTGAACTTTCTATTTGTTTCGAAATTTGTTTCTGGTGTCTAAAATATACGTACTTAACGTTATTCAGAGTGTAGAAGATCAATCTTAAAAATAAATTTTCCATGGCTCTTACATAGTTATAATCGCAAAAGTTTTCTTGAGAAAAAAAAATTGATAAATACTCAAATTTTGCATTAAAAAATATACTTAACGTTATATTAATTATTGGTCGACTTAGTTAGTACTTTTTTGTTACACATTATTAAAGAATGCTATGTAGAATATATTTTGTGTAGGAACAATATTACACATAATGTTTTGTTGTACGATGTTTAGAGACTTTCTTGATAATAAAATTTTACTATTTAATTCTGTGTAGAAAAAATATTTTGAGTTGGAATAAAATAATAGTATTAAACAATATAAAATTATGTATAGGAAATCTTCTGTGTAGAAGAAATTTTTTTTAGGAAAAATATAACATTATTCAATTTTATGTACGAAAAATGTTGTGTAGAAAAAGTTTCGTGCGGGAAAAATATAACAGTATTAAATTCGGTGTAGGAAATATTTTGTGTAGAAACTATTTTGTATAGGAAAAAAATAAAAGTATTTAACAATATTAAATTCTGCGTATGAAAAATTTTGTATAGAAAAAGATTTGTGTAGAAAAAATATAACAGTATTAATTTATGTGCACGAAATATTATGTGTAGAAAAAGTTTTGTGTAATTTTGTAATTTTTGATTTTATGAAAAATGTCATCAGGATACATTGTTCGACTTTTTGAATGCTATGAATAATCGTAAAGAGAATTTTTGAATTTTGCAAAAAAAGGTCTAAAAATATTGAAAATCTGCACACTTTTTGAATTTTCAACCAAAATGGCTGGCTAACGAACTTGACCTTGAGTTTAGGACAATAAACGAGTGTACCAAAGGCCAATCTAATAGATTAATTCTTTTTAAGTTATCGTGTTCACAGACAGACTTACATACACACAGGCATGCATACAACAGACATAGAGACATGCAGACATACAGACAGACACATTAGTAAAAACCTGTTATTCGGATTCAGGGGGTCTCAAAACGTGGACATTTG
>NC_046660.1:19504136-19518350 GCF_010883055.1 Belonocnema kinseyi
AGCTTCTCTAATGAGAATGTAAAAAGTTCATTTTCAAAAAAAAAAGTTTAACTTTCAACGAAAAAGATCATTTACAAGATTTAAAGATTTAGTGTCAATCACGGAAGATGACGTTTCTACCAAATATTTTAATTTTCAATAAAATAATTAAAGTTTCCAATCAATTTAATTTTTATTTCAATAACTGAATTTTCAACAAAATTTTTATGTTCGTAAACAAAAAATATTCAATTTCAACCGAAAACAGATAAATTTTTAATCAAATAGTTGAATTTGCATGCCAAAACGACGAATTTTTCAAAAAAAAGTTCAATTTTCAAAAAAATGTTATTTTTAACAAACTAAGTTAATTTGCAACGAAAAATTTCAACAAGAAAGTTAATTTTGATGAAAGCAGTTCATTTTTAACAAATGGAGTTGACAGTTGATTTTTCAAGCAAAAAGTAGACTTTTTTTAAAGTTGGATTTTAAACTCGAAAAGTTGAATTTTCCTCAAAAAGTTGGTTGTCAACAAAAATATGTTTATTTTCAAAAAGAAAGTTTATTTTTATTAAAAGAATTTAGTCACAGAGTTAAAAAAATAGAGGATCTCATTCGAATTCTGCGTTTGTCCAATTCAAAAGTTGGCAAGCATGTCATAGATGCTAGTTTATGTCCGACTGATATAGAATTCTCACTAAGAAACGTTCCTTTTACGAGTGACCTGCACTTCGCAAAGGATCAATTTAACAAAGTAACGAGCACAGCTTTCCTTGAGAGAAAAAAATTCTTACATAAAAGGTTACTTAAATTAAAAAATGTCCGCTTTAGCGTCTTTTTTACCATTTTTCCTGTTCTTTTTTTTTAAACAATTAACTTAAAAGGATAAAAATGTTGCGCCAGAAGAATCCGATTTTCTTAATCAACTTCATTGTTGTAAATTAATTTTTAATTAAAACTAATTGGATATTCAACCAAAGATATTAAATTTCTATTAAATATATGAATTTCCAATAAAAATTATAAATCTTCAACTGAAATACTTAAATTATCAATTCAAAAATTCTATGTCTACTAGAGAAGTGATTTTTTAACAAAATATTTTAATTTTTAACAAAAAGCATCAATTTATCCTAAAAAAATGAATTCTCAATAAAATAGTTATATAGTGCAAAAATTCTAGAAACGAAGATCAACATTTAACCAAGTTGTTGAATTTTTAACTAAAAAAGATTTTTCAGGCGAAAGAATGAAAATCAAACAAATTATTAAATTCGTAATCTAAAAACACGATTCTTTCACAAAAAATTTTAATTTTTAGAAAGATAATTAAATCTGAAATCAAATGATCAAATTTTTTACCAAAAAATGGATTTTAATGAAAAACACACAATAGTTAAATAAAACTTTTAATCAAAAGGATGGATTCTTAACCAAAGATTAAGATTGGGTTGATTAAATATTTATTTTAAAAAATCCATTATTACGAAGAAGAAAAAACAAATATTCAAGACTGGAAATAAATTTATTTTCTTGTTTTCTTGATTTATATTGACGCAATTGAAGTATTCTTTTAAACTTAATGACTTTTTCTAAATGTAGGAAATTTATTATAAAGTTCAGTTTAAAATTTTTTCTAATTCACTAATCACCTGTTCATGCCTTTTTTCGAAAAGAATATCTTTTCTGTGTTCTTTAGTTTGAAAGTTTAAATTAAAGAAAAAAGTTAAATATTAGTTCAATTATTCTAAAATTATCTTTGCAATACCGTTTATTAATAGTAAATAATATTATAAAATTACAAACTCAAAAACAAATTTCTGCTCGATTAAAAAATTTCTTGAAAAATATTCAAATAGCATATTTTTTGATTGAGTAAGGTACATCAATTTTTTAAAAAGTTAGATAATTTGAAACTGAAATTTCGTCAGCTCGAACCGAAGAAATAAAAATGTTGTTCCTGATTTATAAATTTTTGTATTTTTATTATTTCGTTGCGATTTTGGATAATTTTAATACTCGCAAAAAAATATTTTTAAATGAAAGCAAAAAATATAACATTTTCAAAAAAATCAAAAGATATTGTTTAATCAAAGAACAGGTTTGCAAGAAAAAAAAATCGTATTGTCAGGCAACTTTTGCGGGATATTAAAATTCAATTTTTAAAAAAGTTGAGTACCGAATCACTGTGTTCTGGTACTTTTATTACAGATTTCTCTTTTTTATTTTATTTATTTGTTTTAATTAATCTCTTTGGTTGAAAATTTAACTATTTTTTATTGAAAATTAATTGTTTTTGACTGAAAACTCTACTACTACATTTTTTGCTAAGAAATCATTTTTTATCAAAAACTTTTTATTTTATTTGAAAACTTATCTCCTTGGTTAAAATGTTAAGTATTTTGTTGAACATTTTTCTCTTTGTTTTAAAAAGTTTTTCGTATTTTCGAAAAAATTTCTTCTCTTGTTACAAATCCAACAATTTTTGCTTAAAATTTCATGGTTTTTGGTTGAGAAGGCAATATTTTAGAAGAAATATTTTTGATTTAAAATTCTGTTGTTAAATCCAATTGGAAATGTTTCTTGTTCGAAAATTCAAATTCAAAACAAAAAAATTCGAAATTCAGAAACTCAAAAGTCAAAACTTTTCTTAGAAATGTTAGTTTAAAATTGTACTTTTCAGTGGAAAATTAATTTTTTATTGACGATTACTAGTTCAAAGCTAAAAATTTAACTGCCAGAAGGAGGATTCCCTTTTTTGGCTTTAAAAATTTACTTATACGAAAAATCTTGCTTGGTTGAAAATTCTACTCTTTTGTTCGAAATTGTTATTTTTGGGTAAAGAAGTCCAATCTTTTCGTAAAAATGTCCTCTTTTCTGTTAAAAATCCAAATATTTTTTGTAAGAATTTATCTTTTTTTTTATTAAAAATTTATCTGTTTTGGTTAAAAATTAACTTCATCATTAAAAGTTCTACTATTTCAATGAAAATGTACTTTTTTGTTAACAAATTTATATTCAGGATCTAAAAAGTCGCCTGTTTTGTAAAAAACTCCCTTTTTTGACTTCTTAGTTCAACAGTTTATTAAATTTTTTGTAATATAAAAAAAATCTTGCTTTAAATTACAACTCGTTTATTGAAAATTGGTCTTCTTGGTTTAAAAAGTTACATTTTTCAGAGAAATTTCCTCTTTTGAGTTACAAATCCGACAATTTTTGATTTGAAAAAAATGGTTAAAAAATTAATATTCACGAGCTAAAAAATCACCTGTTTTGTAAAAAATTCCCTTTTTTAACCACTAGATTCAAGGATTTCAAAAAAAAGTTACATAAAAATATCTTGCTTGCTTGAAAATCCAACTTTCTCATTTAAAATTTGTCTTTTTGGTTTAAAAAGTTATATTTTTTTAGTTGAATTATTTATTTTTTATAAATTAGTTCAAAATTAATTTTTTGTCGGGTGGAAATTCCACTCTTTGGTTAAAAATTTACATTTTGCTTAAAAATTTATAATACCGACTTAAAACATCAAATGTTTTGTAGAAAACTATCTTTATTTGACTTTCAAATTTACCGATTAAAAAAAGTTTTTTAACATAAAGAAATTCTATTTGGTTGAAAATTCAAATCTCTTACTGAATATTCATCCTTTTGGTTTAAAAAGTTATATTTTTTCACAAAAATTTAATCTTTTTTGTTATAAACTAAATCATTTTTAGTTAAAAGTTAATTATTTTTTATACAAATGACTATTAAATTTTTTGTTCACGATTAATCTTTTTTCGTTTGAAAATTCACTATTTGGTTGAAAATTTACATTTTTTTTAATTCATATTTCCGACTCAAAATATCAACTTTTTTCTTGAAAATTCCCTTTGACTTCCAAATTGAACAATTGAACAATTTTTTTTTAAATAAAAAAATATATTGTTTGGTTGAAAATTCAACTCTCTCACTGAAAATTCATCCTTTTGGTTTGAAAAGTTATATTTTTTCACAGAAATTTCCTCTTTTATGTTATAAAACCAATAATTTTGTATTGAAAGTTAATTATTTTTGGTAAAATAAACTATTTTATTTTTGGTTCAGAATTAATCTTTTGTTTTATTCATATTCTCGAGTTTAAAAATCAACTATTTGGTAGAAAATTCCCTTTTTTAATTCCAAATCTAACAATATGTTAAATTTTGTTCAACTTAAATAAGAAGTCTTGCTTGGTTGAAAATTCAACTATTTCGTTGAAAATATGTTGAAAAAATTTAATTTTATCACAGAAATTCGTGATCCTTGGTAGAAATTCAACCATTTTTGATTGAAAGTTTCCTATAATATATTTGTTTAAAAATTCATTTTTTTGTTTGACAAATGAATTAATGTATTTAAAATTTCAAGATCTCTAAATCTTTTTTAAAAAATTTGAAACTAAAATGAGATTTTTTTTCATGAAACGGAATAAATTTTCGCCCTCGCCTTTAAAAATATCCAAAAGTTTTTTTTATTTTAGGCACTCTAGTACAGGGCCAATCTTGTGCATACAAAAGAGACTTTAAATATCTGCGAAAACCATAAAATTATAATTCAAATGTGAAAAGTTTTTCAAAAGTTTAACAAAATTGCCTAGAAATGAGACTTGAGCTAAAAATTCTTGAGAATGGTCAGACAGGGAATAAAGGGATTAGGAAATTCGAAGAAAACCAGACTAAAAGTTCCATCGCAAATTTACATTCAGTAAATTTATGATTTCCTCCTTCATGAAATATGTATCCTGAACACTTGCAAATTGTATCGTAAAGGATTGAATTATTTCTTCTCTGGAGAATAAATAAAAATTCTTCAAAGTTTTGAATTTGAGGAAGACATATTTTCTAAAGTAGGGGAAACCTTACAGTGGATAATGCAACCAAGAGTAAATGATAATTAAATAAATATATTAACCTATGTTTAATAATTTATTTTAGCACCCGTAAATTCTAGTAAATTTAGAGGATTTCAAGAAAAATGAAAAGAATTCGGTCAAACTCATAAAAATTGAACTTGGATTTCTAAAAAATTTCAGAGAATTCAACACAAATTTAATAAGATGCCCAGGAATTCTAAATGAGTTCAGTGTTATATTATAGTTTAAAGTGAAATTTCAGAATAATAAAATTTTTTTGTGAATTTAGTGACAGCAAAAAAATAAAGCGATTTCCAAAGAATTGAAAAAAATATATTAATAGCAATTCAGGATGAATTCCAAATGAATTCAATAGACCTTAACGAAATTAATAATAATTCCAAAGAATATAATTACACAACATTTTTTAAATAAATTTTTTTAATTTAATTATGTGGAATGGGAGCGAAAAGATTTTCAGCGAATTCACGTATTCAGGGAATTGAAGAATTCGAAAAAGTTAATGAAATAAAATTTAATCAAATTCAAATTTATTCACTTGAGTAAAATTCAGTAAATTTGGAAGATTTTTAAAGAATTAAATAAAAGTGAAAGAAATGGTAGAATTCAAAAGAATTAGAAAACAAACGAAATTATTTAAGACATGTTAATAACAATGCAGGGCACGTTGCAACTGGAGTCAACCAAGTTGAAAAAAATCTAAAATATTTCACAGATTTCCGAAAAATTTTAGAGAATTTAAAAGAATTAAGGGGAATTCAAGGGACTTTGATTAAATTTATTAAGATTTTAAAGAATATAATTGAAGGAAATTGAAATGAATCAAAGGAAAATAAACCAACAAATGAAATAAAATTCACGTGAATTTAGAGATATTAAAAGCAGCTGATAAGAATTCTACAGAACTTATAAAACTTCAAAGTGAATTGAAAAAAATTCAATTGAATTTAAAAAAAAAACAACAGATTAGAAGAAATTTAAGTGAATTTACAAAGAAATTTGAAGAAAGTGATAAGAACTAGAGGAATTCATGAAATTCTAGGCAAATAAAAAAAATTAACTTAGTAAAAAAAATATGTAAACATTCTAGTAATTTTAGTAAAATTGGATTCTATTTAGCAGAATCAAGAAAATGCAAAAGAATTTAATAAAAGTCTTAAGAATTGGAGATGAGTTTAAAAGGCGTTAGGGTGAATTATAAACAATCAACAATTTTTTAAATTTTTTGAGTACAATTAAGTAAATTTACAAGGATTTAAAATAATTTAAAAGAATTCGGCGAAAATAAAAAAAAATCAAGAGAATTTCCAAGAATTAGGAAAATTAGAAAAAATTTAAATTGTTTAAAAATAATTTAGAATAAATCGATACGAATCTGGGGTTAATTAAAAATTCAGTTGAACGATTTCAAAAAATACAAAAAATTACACTGATTTCAGAAAAACTGGAATGTATTCAGAAGATTTGAGCGGAATTCAAGAGACTGATGAAATTCATTAGAATTTAAGAGAATTTAATTGAACAAGATTTTAAGCATCAATTGATATCGAATTGAGTGAAATAGAAGTGAACAAAATGCAGGGAAAATTTAAAATTATTTAAGTAAATTAAAGAAATAAACGAACGGGTAAAATAAAATTCGAATGAATTTAGAGAAATTTAAAGGAAATGATATAAACCCATACAAATTCAGTTTAAAAAAAGAAAATTTATTTATTTAAAACATGAATTGAATTTATTAAATTTGAAATAAATTGCGAAAATTTAAACGAAATCTACCAAACATGCAATGGATTCAGTATTAGAAGAATTCCATTAAATTAAAAAAAATTTATTTAAAATAATTCGGGTTAAATCGATAAGAACTTAGTGTTAATATCAAATTAATTCAAATGAATTAAAAAAAAATTATTTTTATATTTAATTTACTTCAGTAAGACTGGAGTGAATTTAAAAGAATTTGAGGGACTTCAAGAGAGTTTATTGAAATTAATATGAGAGTGGAGAGAAATAGTGATGAGAAATCGAAAAAAATCTATAAGAATTTAAGGTGGATTTAAAAGTCTTCAGGGTAAATTAAAAAATTGGAAATTAAAAAAAATTCTCGTTAAATTCAGCAGATTTTAAGAGAAGTACAAGGAATTGAAGGTGAGTTCAACAGAATTTAAAGGAATTAAAAATAATTCCGAGGAATGGAAAAAATTTAAAGAAATTCATAAATGCTTAGGGTTTCTGTTTTATTTTAATGAAAGAAATGACTGAAGTGATTTTTTAATGTAAAAAAGTGATTATAATGACTTTAACTTAAAAAATTTGTTAAATTTCTTGCCTAATGAGAAAAGTTCAAAAAAAGGTAATTCAAATCTCCCCATTCCTTTCCCGTTATTTATTTCCTTGGGCCCTCTGCCACTCCTCTTAACTCGAATTCATCTTGTCAGGAGTCTCGAATCTCATCTAGAGTCTTTTCTTGAATTTTGTCTCTGATTACGTTTTGTCTTGTCTCGTATCGAACCTTGTCTTGTCTCGAATATTGCCTAATCTCGAATCATGTCTCGAATCTCGTATTGCTTTAGTATTGTCTTGCTTGTTTTGAACCATAGATCGAATCTCGTCTCGAGTCTTGGCTCGAATATCGTCTAGAGTCTTGGCTCGAATATCGTCTCGAATCTTGTCTCGAATAGTCAATTCTTGAGAAAAAAGTACAACAGATGGACACTTCACTGAAACTATAAGGGCTTCTGATTGGGGGGCCAAAACCCAAAAAATTGAATATAGTGCATTTTTACCACTTTATCTTGTACAAGGGACTAAAAAGTGATTTCAGAAAGAAAAGTGAATACTCAGCTCTAAATAAAAAAAAGAGGGGTATATGCTCCAGTATACAATACTTTTCTTCAGATAAGAAGTTGTGCGAAATTATTAAAAACGGCTTAGAAGGCTGTCCATTGCCGAGAGGGAAAGAAATACTGAAAACATTTTTGTAGAGAGATTCCAGTGAGAAAAATTTTATAGATGTAATACTTAGATAAATCTTATAAAGAAATTAAATTGCTTTTTCGTTCCTAAAAATAAATACTTCTGATAAAAAATTATAAATATTTTTATTTTATTCTTATTCTTGCGAATGCTTACAACTATACCTCAGACTATAAATTGAACTTGAATGTTTATTTAAAATATTATTATTTCGCCTATAAATTATCAAAATTCGCTGATCAAATTTTTTTTCTTTTTTGCCTAAGAAAATTTTTTTTGGTTCAAAATGAACAATTTTGTTACAAATTCACATTTTCGAGTAAAAAATTTAAGTATTTTGTAGACAGTTCATATTTTCGGCTAAAAAATGTTTACAATTTGTTGCTCAATTTCTGTCTTTTATTAAATAAATATTTGTTTTTTTTTCAGAAAAAAAAAAACATTTTTTTCGTAAATAATAAAGATGTTTAGCTCAACATTAATTTCTTTGAACTAAGGATTCATCAATTTTTAAAAAGCCTACCTGTTTTTGTTTTGAATTAAAATTTGCGTTTTTGTTATAATATCCACTATTACATTCTTCGTTGAAAAATTAATTAATTAAGAATTATTAATTAAGAAAATTAATTAAGAACTTTTTTAAAATGTTATGTTGTGGTTAAAGGTTTAACATCAAATCCATTGTTTAAACTAATTAGTAGAAAGTTTATGTAACTTGTTGAAAATTTGCCTTTTTATTTAAAAATTAATTCTCTTTGATGAAAATATAATTGCTTCATTCTTAAATGAAAACGTTTTCTTTTTAGTTTAGAACCTAGTTATTTGAAAATTTAACTATTTCTTATTTTATTGATTAAAAACTTTTTTGCATTTAAATTTTTTTAATTAATTTTTTTTTAATTTGAAAATTCATCTATTTTGGTAAAAAGATCATTCTTGTTGGCCATCAAATCGACAAAGAAATAAAAGAATGATTTAAAAATGATATTTAGAGATTTCGTAAGCCCCATTAAGTTTAACAAATATAATTTCCCATAAGAAGAAAAATAAATTTTTCTCAATTTTATTTAGAATCGTCAATATTAGGTAATTCGATTTAAAACTCAACATTTCTGTTTACAATTAGCTATATAAGACAACTTAATAATCAGTTTAAAAATATCACCCGCATAATTCTCACTATTGTTTATTTAATATATGTTCATAACTAAAAATCAAAAGCATATTTGCTAGAAAATTTCAGAAAATCCTCAATTTTCTAAGCAATTATTTTCGAGAAGATAACTATAAATAATAATAATTGTTCATATAACTTAGAAAAAAACATTCAGAAAAAACCGCAACTATATAAAATTACAATTAGAAAATATAGTTATAAACAATCATAATTTGTTTATACCATTTTTTTAATTGGATTGTTTTTTATCTTTCTATGTAGGTGAAAAGTGGAAAAATGTTAGGAATTTTAGAAAAAACACAAATTTCGAACATCATTCAAAAATATTAAAAGCCGCAACTATCTACCATTATTAAATAAGGAGATAATTATAAACAATAAAAATGTTGTTTAAATAATTATGCGGGTAAAATTTCATTAACTTTTAAGATGCTCTAAGCAAAACTTATATGGAAAATCGAACATTTTTAGAAAAAACTGCAAGTTTCTAGCATCAGACTTTCTAACTTTATTCTATGAGAAAATTTGTAATAGCATCATTAAATTGTTTAAACAATTTATGTAAAAATCTTATAATTTGTCAAAAGTATCAAATTTAATGCACAAGAAACGATTTTTCTAAAGCCATAAGAAACCATAAATAGCGCCATAAACTCGCAAAAACCAATTTTTCATTAATGAGTTTTTCGGCCCTTATAAAACAAACTTATGGGGATGGCGTTTGGAAAGTAATTTTTGATTCGTATTTTATGGCTAATTGTCAATAAAAATATTGAGTTTCAACTTGACTCATATAATATTGGCGATTATGAATAAATTCTACAAAAAAAGAATTTTTTGTGAAACACGTGGGGGAAACATTTAATGGGGCTTGCTGGACCTGTAAATATATATATTATTTAAATTATTCTTTTATGGATTCAAAAAAAGTTGAGGGCTTATGCATAGAAATTTGAGAACAAAATTTCCAATTCATTTTTGAATTATGCTGCAAATCAGCGTTTGATTAATTCCATTCACACCAAACCCTCGGTTTAAGACCAATGGCAGATTTTGCCAGCAAAGAGCCTTCGCCCTAAATCAGAGGAATCGGATCTAAAACAGTCAGGAACGTTTGAACCATTTCTGTTAAAGTTTTCTTCATTCTAATAATATTTATTCAATTAAGTCCATTTTGTTATCTGATACACATAATTATTAAAACTTGAAGAAAAACTACAATTTCAGCAACCCATCATACGTACAAATAATGTTCTTCGTGCTGACATCTGACGCACTTATCAGCTGAGGGTACTGCCCGCTTTTATCGTTCCGCTAATGGCAGTGCCGCGCGCATTACCAGACTTAAACCGCGGGGCCCCAAATCGGGGGTCTGGTGTATTTTGTGACTCTTCGAGATAGTATTGAGTTTAAAAATATTTTCAAGAAAATTGTTGAGAAAATAATGTCTTTAGTATCAATTTTCCAAATTAGTACCAAAAAAGTGTGCTCTCAAAAAAAAAGTTGAAAATATTGTCTGTACTGTAGTGAATCCTAGGCCTGATACCCAAGTATTTTTTATGAATTAAATTCTACTTTTAGGAGCTCTGCAAATCAAGAAGGAAGACGAGATTACGAGAAGGCACTTTTTCCCACGAGGAAATCTTTTTACAAACCGGAAAATTTTCACAGGACGACAAATCGCGCAAAGTTCACACTTCTGGTGCCAGTTGACCTCCGCGAAGTGCGATAAGAGGTATTCTAACCGAACTTTTGTATGGATCGCGAAGACGGATGGAAATGTCATGAAAATCTTCCTCACTGAGGTCATTAATTACGCATTTAAAGAGTCCAAAATGCAATCTTTTTTCGCCCGGTGCCATTCATAAATCATGATGCAGCTGCAGCGTAGACAGAAAGCTTTAGTAGCATTTGAAAAATTCACAAAGTATCATGAAACCTTTTTAAACCTGTTTAGAATCTCATTAAAACTGAGACTTCTTGTACTGGAAAATAAATTACAATTCGAGAAGCCTTCTTTTTATAATACTATAATAAATTAATTACAAATTAGAAATGGTAATAAATTACGTCAAGCAGGGTGAACGCGAGGTGAGTCATTCAAATTGAGCTAAACTTTCCGCGGCGGAAAGTTTACCTCAGTTTGTTCATAAAGTCAATTTTTTTTCTGTCCACTCTTTTGTTAATTTTCTGCATTTTAAACAAATTTTCTAGCAGCGGCAGAGTCAGAAATGAAAATTCAAATATCTTAATTAGTTTAAAAATACGGCATTATATGAGAATAAATTAATGTAAAATGTTACGTTTTATTTTTGTAAAAATGTTTTATTTTAGCATGGTTCAAATTTAAATTCCAAATCGTTCAATCATAAAGTTTCTCGTTAATGTTGCATGCATTTAATTACAAAAGTTATTTTTTTTAATATCGCTATTTCCATAATACCCAAACTCTTTACGATCATTACAAAATTTTCATCAAGAAATTAAATTGCAAATATTTTATAAAACAGATTTGGTGAAAGAAAATAGAGGCCAAATTCGTGTTTAGAGCTTGAAAGTACTTGGAAAACTATGCGTTTTATTCCATAGAAACACAGATGTTATTTTGTAGGTCATTGCAGTCTAAAAATCCAAATGGTCTGACCAACGAATATTTGCTCAACTAAAAAATTAAACAATAAATAATTATTTTCAACAAATAAGTCACAAAAAAACTAGATAAAAGACGCTACCTAAAGTAAGATTTTAGAAAGTTGAAATTTATACCCAGTTTTAAAATTCCATCTAGTCTGACCGAGACGTGTTTTCACTACTGAGAAATTATAATTATTCCTCTTTGGAATAATTTTTTCTGAGCTAATAATTACTATATTTTGTAACTGTGTGAATGCTGTTTAAACTTGTAAACTAAGGAGCTACTTAAAGATAAAATATCATATTAGAATTTCTGAAAATTATATAAAACGGCTGATCAAAGCATGTTCGCTCCACTTATTTTGGTCTGACAACAAAGATTCGTATTTTTTTTATTAAAAATTCAACTACTTGGTTCAGATTTGTACACGTTTTTAAATGATTAATTTGTTTATTGATCAATTATAATTTTATTTAAACATTCAAGTATTTGGTTGAAATTTTAAGGTTTCAATTTATAATTCAACTATTTGAATGAAAATGTATCTTTTCTAAATGTTTTGGTAGAAAATTATTCTTCTTCGTTCAAAAAAGGATTATTTGGTTAAAAATTAATAAAAATTGTGAAAAGTTCAACAATTTTATGAAACATTAATTTTTAATATTTACCTACTTGGTCACAATAATAACGTTTTTAGTTTGAAAATCAACTATTTGAATGAAAATTCTTTTATTTTGTTGTAAACTTTTTTTTGTAGAAAATTATTCCTCTTGGCTTAAAATTCGAATATTTGGTGAAAAATTAAATAAAATAGTAAAACGTTTAACAATTTTTTTATTTTGTTAATTTTCATATAGGTAAATCACAATTTTATTTAAATCTTCAACTATTTGGCAAAAATTTTAACTTTTTTAATTAATAATTCAACTGCTTGTGAAAATGTATCTTTTTTAGTAAACATTTCAACTAATTGATTGAAAATTTATCTAGCTTTTTAAAAATTTCTTTTTAAAGTAGAAAATTAATCTTCTTGATTGAAAATTGGATTATTTAGTTAAGAAATATTAAAAATTGTATAAAATTTATTTATTTTTTTCATTTTTGATTTATCAAGTTATTTGAAAATGTTGCTATGTGGCTACAATTTTAACGTTTTTAGTTAAAAATCGACTATTTGGATTATTCATGTATTTTGTTCAAAATTCCTCTTTTTATAGAAAATCATTTGTTTCGAGTTTAAAATTGGATTATTTAGTTAAAAATTAAATAGAATTGTAAAAAGGTAAAAAAATGTATAAAAAAGTAATTTCTTTTTTGAAAATTCGTCTTTTTTGGTTGAAGATTCAACGAATCGGTTGAGAGTTAAGCTCATTTGTTAGAAATTATTTCTCTAAATTTATGATTCATAATTTTAGACGCAAATTCAGCTATTTGATTAAAAATTTTACCCTTTTTAGTGGAAAACTCAACTATTCGATCAAAATTTATTTATTTTGTTAAAAATTCGCGTTTTTTGGTAGGAAAATAATCTTCTTACTTAAAAATAGGCTTATTTGGTTAAAAATAAATCAAAATTGTACAATGTTTAATTTTATGAGAAAGTAATTGTTTTTGCGGAAAATTCGTCTTATTGGGGTAAAATTTCATCTACTTGGTTAAAAGTTGAACTCATCTTCTAAAATTTTAATTTTTTTATTTAGGAATCATAATTTGATATGCAAATAGAACTTTTTCATTTAAAATGTTACCATTTTAGTTTAAAAAATCAACTATATGAATGAAGATTAATGTATTATATTGAAAATTCGTCTTTTTGTAGAAAATTTATCTTCTTGGTTGAAAATGAGATTATTTGGTTAAAAATCAATCAAAATTTAATGAAGATAAAAAAATTGTTGGAAAACTAATTGCTTTGTGGAAAATTCTCCTTTCTAGGTTAAAAATTCTACTAATTGACTTGAAAGTTGAACTAAGTTTGTAAAAAAATTTTTTCATTGTTCACGAATCATAATTATATATGCAAATTCAGCCTTTTTAGTTTTTTTTTTGTAGAAAACACAGGTGTACAAAATGATTTTGGGAGTGTTTTGGTCGCTGAACAAAAATCCATTCGCAGAATTGAGTCAGCATGTCAATATTTTCAGTAAAATTCAAAAAATGGTTTAAAACCTGGAATTTCTACATAAATTTCGTTATCAAACCTATAAAATCCATATTAACAAGCCCCAAACCCACAAACTAACAAACCCTAAAGACACAAACCCCCAACCTAAAAGCCCTAAACCTATTAGCTCCATTTCACCACACTCACAAACCTTAAACCAAAAAGCTCCAAAAAGTGGTTCCAAAACCACAAACTCCAAATACACAAGCTCCATATCCACAAACTTACAAACCCCAAATCCACAAACCCCAAACCCACAAGCTCCATTTCCACGAACGTACAAACCCCAAACCATCACACCCCAACCCCGCGAACCCCAAACCTACAAACTCACAAACCCTAAACTAACGAACCCCAAACACACAAATCCCTAACCCACGAGCTCC
>NC_046660.1:19518450-19554506 GCF_010883055.1 Belonocnema kinseyi
CAACATACCCCAACCCCGCGAACCCCAAACCTACAAACTCACAAACCCTAAACTAACGAACCCCAAACACACAAATCCCTAACTCACGAGCTCCATATCTACGAAACTACAACCACAAATCCACAAACCACAAAAATCAAACCCACAAACTCCATATTTGAAAACGTACAAACCCCAAACGAGCAATCCCGAACCCACGAACCCCTAACCCACCAAACCCAAATTATACCAATTTCGCAATTGGTATCATGAGATGTGAGGTATTTGGGTTTGTGGAATTAGGGTTTGTGGATTTGGGGCTTGTAGATTTGTGGATATGGAGCTTGTGGGTTTGGGCTTTGTGTGTTTGGATTTTGTACGTTTTTGGATATGGAGCTTGTGGGTTTGGAGATTGTGGATTTGTGAGTTTGGGGTTTGTGGCTTCGGGGTTTGTGGATTTTTAGATATGGAGCTTCTGTATTTGGATTTTGTGGATTTGGACCTTGTGGGTTCACAGCTTGTTGGTTTGGGTTTGTGGGTTTGTTGATATGGAGCTTGTGAGTTTAAGGCTTGTAGGTTTGGGTTGTGGGGTTTGTGGATTTGGAGCTTGTTAGTTTGTGGGTTTGGGGCTTGTTAATTTGGGGTTTGTAGGTTTGGAGGCGAAATTTATGCAGCAATCTTCTTGGTTAAAAATTGGATTATTTGGTAAAAAATCAATTATTTAGTTAATAATTTATCTAGTTTGTTAAAAATTAAACAATTTACAAAAACATTCTAGAGCGTTCCAAAATATTTTTGACTGTCATTATCATAAATGCAAATGATTAGTTCCAGATCCATCTGATCGAATGTAGACTAGCGGAAAAGAGCCTTTCTTGTTAAACGTACAGGATAATCCCAATCGTAAGTTTCTTACGTGCTCTGGTTCCGGTTTGAGATAAACTTGTCTGGCTGAGGTGTTTTGTGCCAAACAAACGCTTCCGAAAGTTCTTTTCTTTCAGGAACGAACTACATTTCATTTCTAAGACGTAAGTGTACGTGATCGATACCATAAACATTTCGGATGTGAATTCTCTCACGGTTCGTTTCCGTGGAATAACTAAACACAATATTATTTCTAACACGCGGTTCATTTATCAGTAGAACGATAAGCACGTATTACATGCCTGTATTACTTTTTTCTTGAGAATTTATCTTTTTTACTTAAAAAAACTACTTTTTGGTTTATATTTGTAATACTTTGTTAAAAATTCATTTTATTATTTCAAGATAAAAGATCAAACTTTTTGCACGCACTTACAATTGTTTAAAATTGACAGAATATTTTTTTAAATGCAAACTCCTGTTAGAAAAAAATCCAATGACCACAACGAACAAAAAAAAAACTAGTGTATTTAAAAAATAAAATTTTTAAATCTTAAACTTTTATTTTCTTTTTAAATTATAAAATAGTTTATTATGCATATGATATTTTTTACAAGAAATGGATGATTTCCGACAAAAATAAGTTGCCTGAAATTCAATTTAAAAATGTCTATAAATAACATCAAATTAAATTTCAAGCATTTTTACAAATTTCTAGAAATTTATGAAATTTTTTGTAACTTTGTTTAACTTACCAGCAATTGCCTAAAATTGAATTAAGAAATCTCTAAATTTTCAGAAATGAATGACAATTTTCGGTCATTTAAGTTAATTTTACCTGTAAATATGGTAAATTACCATAAATAAAAATCCAATTTTAAACATTTTTATAAATTTCCGGAAATTTATGAATTTTTTGATAATTTGAGGTAATATTACAGGTAATTTGTGTAACTTACCATAAATTTCCCAAAATAAATTTGAAAGTATCTATAAATTACCGAAAATTCGATTAAAGTTTTTTTTATAAATTTCCGGACATTTTTGGTAATTCGCGGTAGTTTGATCAATTTTCAATATATAATTTGCATTATTCACCTCTGACAAAATTGCAACATAATACATTCATTTTTAATAAGAAAACTTAAATCTTCAACAAACAATAGAATAGTTTAATTTTCAGTTAGAGAAATAAGTTTTTCAGCAAAGAAAATATATTTGAAGCGAAATAGTTCAATTTTCAAGCAAAAACATCAATTTTCTTTCAAAATGATTGAATAATCATTTTAAAAATCGGCAATTAATTAAGTTGCATTTCCAGTTGAAAATTTAATTGTTGATTAAAAAAAAACTAATTTTCAACCAAAGAAAGGAACTTTCAAACAAATATTTTTACTTTTAATAGTATTTTGAACATGATAGTTGAATTTTCAACTAAAAAAAATTTTTACAACAAAATTTTTACAAAAAAATTTGAACAAAATAATTAAATTTTGAAACAAAATAAAGATTTTTCTACTAAAATCATAAAATATCATCCAAAAAGATAATTAATTTTTGACCTAATATTTCAATTTTTAATAGAATTTTCAACTATAAATGTTAATTTTTAATTTAAAACAAGACAAATTTGCAACAGAATACAATAATTTTTAACTGGAAAAGGTAGATTTTTTGCCAAAAAATTGAATAGTTTAATTCCCAGTCAGAAAAATAAGTTTTTCAACAAATAAAATAAATTTTCAACGAAACAGTTAAATTTTCAAACAAACAAAGAAATTGTCGAACAAAAAGATTAAATTTCTATACAAAAATTTAATAATAAATTTAATTAGATTTTTAAATAAAAAATTTATTTTTGATAAGAAAATACTTATTTTCAATTAACTCCTTATCTAAAAATTAAATTAAATTAATGGTCGAATTTTTGTATAGACACTTAATCTTTTTGGTAGAAAAATTTCTTTTTTTAATTAAAAATTTAACTATTTCGTTGAAAATTTATTTTCTTCGCTAAAAAAGTTGTTTTTTAACTGAAAATTAAACTATTCTCTTTTCTGTTACAAATTTACCTTTTCTATTGGAAATCTGTGTATTCTGTTGAAAAATTGTTTTTTTTAAGTCAAAAGCTGACATTTTTGGTAGAAAATTCTATAAAAATTAAAATATTTGGTCGAAAATTCATTTATTTTATTGATGATTCATAATTTTATTAGAAATAACTTTTTTTTAAATTATTTTGTTAGAATTATGTTGTAATTATTTTTATAGGTATAAATTTAACTGTTCTATGTTTCGTTGAATATTTATCTTCTTTAGTTAGAAAATCAACTATCAGGTTCAAAATACTATACAAAATTTAAATAATCGATTGTAAATTCATGTATTTTGTACAAAATTATTGTTTCTTCATAGAAAAGTAATCTTTTTGGTGGAAAATTTCTTCCATTAGTTAAAAATTACTTAACTTTTGTTATTGAAAACAAATTAATTATCTAAAAATTTAATTTAATATAATTCTCTAATTGAGAATTAAACTATTCTCTTGTTTGTTCAAAATATACCTTTTCTAGTTTAGAATTCATGTATTCTGTTGCAAATCTGTCTTTTTTTTTTAGTCGAAAATTGACAGCTTTGTTTGCAAATTCTATTAAAAATTAAAATATTTGATCGAAAATTAACTATTCTTTTGTTTGATGATTTTAGTTGAAAAATCTTTCTATTTGTGCAAAATTGAATTATTTTGTTAGAATTTTTTTGTAATTATTTTTTTAATTTAAAATGTAACTGTTTCTTGTTTTGTTTAAAATTTATCTTTTTCAGTTGAAAATTTCGTTTTTGTATAAAATCAATCTATTTGTTTAAAAATGAATTTCTCTGGCGAAAAGTAGTGTTTTTTATTAAAAATTAATTTTAGTTTAATATTCATCTATTTAGGAGAAAATCTGTCTTTTTTGTTCAAAATTATTTTTTTTAATTCAAAATTCAACTGTCAGATCGAAAATTCCATTAAAAATTGAAATATTTTAATGAAAATTCAAGTGTCTTGTTCTTAATTATTCTTTTTGTGTAGAATATTCAATCATCACATTTTTTGTTAAGAATTTATCTTTTTTTAATGAATTTTTTTAACTGTGAATTTTATTCCATTATTGGTAGAAAATATTGATAGCCTTCAGCTAAAAATTCAACTAATTGGTTAAAAATTGAAACACATTATTGAATGTTACTTTTATTTGTTAAAGGCTTGATTATTTTGTCGAACATTAATAGTTTTTTTTTTCAACTGCTTTGTTAAAAAATTATTTTATTCGTTGGATATGTAACAATTATGTTCAACAAATCTTTTTTTATTAAAAAATATATATTTCTCCGAAAATTTAACTACTCCATTTTTTGTGGAAAATGTTGATAGTTTTCAGTTGAAACTTCAACCATTACATATTTTCATTAAAATTTTTTTTTGTGGTTGGAAGTTCAACTACTTGGTTGAAAGTTTAAATAATTTTTTAAAAATTAATTATTGTTTGAAAATTATTTTTATTAACGGAAAATTTAACCATTCCATTTTCCGGTCTTAATTCATTCTTCCTAATTAAAAATTCAACTGCTACATTTTTCATTTAAAATATATCTTTTCTCTTTAACAAACAAACAACTTATTTGCAAGTTGTAATACTTTGTTAATAATTAATTTGATTGGTTAATGATTAAACATTTTTGTTCAAAAATGTCTTTTTTTCTTGTTATAGATTAATTTTTTAAACTAATAATTTAACTTTTCCATTGTTGGTTAAAAATTTTATTTATCAATTAAAATTTTGACATTAATTTTCCTAATTGAAAATTTAAACAATCCATCGCTTGTTAGTAAAATATATCAGCTATCATAACAGACTCTCAGAACTCAATTGAATCAATATTGTCCCACCTGGAGTGTATAACTTTGCACAAATTATCTGAAATAACACTTGTACAGTAATAAAAAAAATTAATTAAAAACTTTACATTCAGTTTATTTTATGATCAGTCTTTAGCATGTTTCCAATATCAAAAATAGTGTAAATAGTCCTAAAAATTCGAAAAAAGTATCAAAATAGTGCTATTAAATTTTTCATGTATTTAACGTAAGTGCAATAGGAAATTAACTGAATTTTTTAAGTTAAAAAAAATTAAACACAAAAAAAATATGAAATAAAAATTAGTCAAATCAAATTTGGACTAAAATCAAATTCATTGTTTAAACTGATAAGCTAAAAATTAATATAATTATTTGAAAATTCGTTCTTTTTTATAAAATGAATCTTCTTAGTTCAAAATTAAACTATTTGTTTAAAAATTTAAGTATTTTGTTTAAAATTCTTCTTTTCTGGTAGAAAATTAATCTTCTCAGTTGGAAATTCAACTATTTTGTTGAAAATGTATGTACTTTATTGAGAAGTCATCTCTTTTGTAGAACGTTAATCTTCTATATTGAACATTTATTTTTTTTCTGCAAATTTGTTTTTTTATAAAAGAACAATAATTATTATGATTGAACTTTTGAAAGCTTAATTGCAAGTTGAATTATTTCGTTAAAATACAATTTTATTTTTAGTTTCCAATCAATATTCTTATCAAAAAAAATTTTTTTAATTGAAACTTTATATTTATGGGACAATGATTCAACTGGTTTGTAGAAAATATTTTACTCTCTGAAAACGTTTCATACAATATGTAGAATTTCCAAGCCAAAAGGCGAGTTTTCTATCAAACAATTCAATTTTAAACAAAGTAATTTAATTTTCAAAAATAAAAGATTCAGCCAAGAAAATTAATTTTCTAACCAAAAGGATGAAGTTTCTAGAAATACATAAATTGTTATCCAAATCGTTGTATTATCAACCAAAAAAATTAATTTTTTTCTGAACAACAGAAATTTTAAAGCAAATAGTGAATTTAAAAAAATTCTTAAATTTGTAGTTGAAACCTTAATTTTCAACAACAAATAAAAAGAAGAATTTTCAACAAAACAGTGAAAATCACTTCAACCCATTTTTAAATTATCTGTCAGAATACAATATAGTTTAATTTAAACCAGATCATTATCAATTAAAACTAAGAATCTTCAACAAGAAAAATTAATTCTTAGCAAAGTAGTTTAATTTTTAACTGCAGCAGGTGAATTTTTAACTAAAAATGGAATGGTTTAATTTTAAATTGAATAATTAATTTTTAAGCAAATTAAAAAGAATTTTCAAGAATATGTTTCAATTTTAAACCAAAGAATTAATTTTTTTTTAAAATAGTTGAATTTTTAACCTAAAAAGGAAAATGTTTTTAAAAATCAGTTGACTTTCTAACAAAAATATATTTTGATTTAAATTTTTTAAACAGTTGACTTCAACCAAAAAAGTCTATTTTTCAGAAAAATAGTTTAATCATGATTCGATAAACATTTAGTTTAAACCAAGCACTTATATTTCCAACGAGAAAGTATTAGGTTTGAAGAAAGTATCTTCAATTTTTAAAGAAAAGTTCCAACAAAATAGATTCATTCACAACACAGAAAAATAAAAAATTGTCACCTCAAAGAAAATATTCAAACTTTTAATTTAAAAAATTAGGTTTTTCGAAAATCAAATTTTTTTCAAATTAGGCAAATTAAAAAAAAAACATTTTTAACTAAATTCAAGAATTAAAAAAGAAATTAATAAAAAATACATTCTTTTACAACTGAGAAAAAATTAGTTTTACCTTAAATAAAATAATTAAATTTTCACTCAAAAAATTAATTTTTGACTACATAAAACTCATTTTTAACAAATAAGGTCAATCTTATGTCAAAACATTTTCAAACAAAATCTAATAAAATAAAATTCATATTTATTTTCAGCAAAGAAGGTTTAGTTTCAACTAAATAATATATATTTCTTAACAAGAATTAAATATTAAAATTTGATATAAAAAAATTAATTTTTGAGCAAAAAAAAATTCAACACTATTTAAGTTCTTAAACAAACAATCAAAATGGTACCAAATTAGTTAAATTTCCAACCCAAGAAGTAGAATTTTCAACGAAACAGTTTATTTTCCAAACTAGATTAATTTTCCACAATTAACAACTAAACCCTCATAAGTTTGGACCTTTTTTAAAATATGTATAAAACAAGTTTTGAATGTAATGTTGAAATATATATTTTTATATACTTAAAATTTAAGTTTTTGGTTGTAGAATAAAAGTTATTCATCCCGATTTAAAATTATCTTATCATAATACACTCAACTCCTGAGATAAGCACGGTTTCGTTCATGGCTTGTATTGACCTTCAGCATATATCGGGAGAATCTTAAATTAAACAGACAGGGCTGCTTGTCATTTTCGCTGGATTTGGACACGTCTTATAAATACTCTTTATTTAGTGAAATTTCAGTTGGGACGCGAGTGAATTACAAAAAACGACTGACCAAAAAAACTAACGGATTCCATATTTCTCTGTCTCTCTCTTACAAGTAAATGTATTTTCTATGCCTTCTCTATCTATTCGCGTTCCCCTTTTGTTTGAGGATTCGCAATTGCTCTAAAGGCTCTAAAGTAGTGGGGATATCCCCACTACTGCCAGGTCAAGCAAATCCTCATCTGATCTCTCTCTCTTTGCTCTCCCTCTGTCCTTTCCTATTACGGGATCTCCTCAAAACTCATGATGATTCCTAAAAAAAAATGTAAAATTTAATCCATTAAGTTTCACTTCTTCCGTGTGACCCCACTACCACAGACTGATTTTTTTAAAGTAGACCAAGAAGAGAACTTTTGGAAACAGTAAAAAGAACGAGTTCTGAAGAAAAAGATCAAGATCCATGGCTTAATGCCTCTGCTTATTAAATTAAAAGGAAATTTGTTGAAAAACATAAACAAACTAATCATATTTTAATAAAAATTGTACAAAAAGGCTTAGAAAAACTATGTTTGTTCCACTTTTTGTAATATTATTTCCATTAGCGGGAATTCGAGATAAATAGAAAACTGCAGAAAAAGTAGTTACGTATCAGTCAGCACTTCGTATATTTTCCAATAATATTAATACCATAAAATCTTGGGCGAGCATTCTACAACGTAAGAGATTTTCAAAACGTGTGGCCGTATCTCATTTGAATTTCTAATTCCTTTATAGCTGTGGAAAGACTTGGAGTTTCTGCAAGTGATACAATGAGATGTATAATTTAAAATCAGTTGCATCAATATTGGGGTGGTCCAAAAATGCACTGGAAATTTTTTTTCAAAATTTTCATGTATATCGCAAGGCTGAGCGCGCCTATGGTGCGCGATTCTGATTCTCGCGCTTCGCGCTCAATTATGTATGTATACAACGCTACGCGCTCAGTCTTTGTATTTCCCCCACAGTTGTGCAATAACCTTGTAAAATTCAAGGTCAAAGCATCGACCACAGTAATTTAGTGATTGTGTATTCTTTTTCGTTAATGCTCCTTGGGCTTTAACGGAAAATACTTTACTTCAATACATTTATATATATTTTTTTTATAATGATAAAAAAGTGCGATTTGTATGAAACAAAATCTATCTTGTTATTAAAAATTTTATTGAAACTTTTGTCCCTTTTCAATGTTATTTTTGAAGACTATTCTAAAAATACTCATCTTGACGTAAAATGGTTGTAAGCAAATTTGTAGACATAATTTAGGCGACAAATATTGTTAATTACAATGGCATTCTAGCTTGTGCCCTTCTTCCAAAAAGTTTTTTTTTTACTTTCAATACATTTTTATCACAAATTTGACGATCTTTTTTGGTTGATTAACTGTTGTCTTTTCATTTCTATTTTGTCTTTTATGTCGTTTTTCCAAAAATTCAGTTTTTTATTTTTAATCTTTTTTTTTACGATTAGAGGAAAATCTACTCGTCTTATCTAAAAATGATTCATAACTAATTTGTAGATCCTTTTCGGGTAGAAAATTTGCGTCTATAGATTTTATTTTCATATCTCCTGTCGTTTTTTAAAAAGTTAGATTTTTTATTTTTAATGTGTTTTTATGATTAAAACAAAAACTACGCGCCCTATCAAGAAATTATTTATAAAAAATTTGTAGCTCTTTTTTGGATAAGCTAGTTTTGTCTATTTTTTTTTTTGTACCATGGGACTAATCAGTTTTTGATAGGATGCGTAGTTTTTTTTAAATCGTAAAAATAATATTAAAAATTATCACATTAAATTTTTGGAAAAACGACACAAGCTGTGGAAAAAAACAAAAGACGACAGCTGTTGGACAAAAGTTATTCGACAAAAGAAGATCTACAAATTTGGTTAATTATCACTTTCTGATAAAAAGCGTAGTTTTTGTTTGACACGTAAAAAATAACATCTGAAATTAAAATTTTTTAAAAAATAGACACAAGCTACGAAAGAAAATCAATAAAAAAACTTTTTTTACCCAAGAAACAGCTTTAAATTTTTTAGATATCAGTTTTTCATAGGATTCGTAGTTTTTGTTTTGATCGCGAAAAATAACACTTAAAATACTAAATAAAATTTTTTAGCAAAACGTCACAAGGTTTGAAAAAAATTAAAAAGCACAAATTTATTTAGCCAAATTTTCGACCTAAATTAGATCTACAAATTTTTTTTAATCACTTCACGCTACGATGCTAAGTCGGAAAAATAACATTGAAAATAAATGAATTAAATTTATGGAAGAACGACCGAAGTTGCAATAAAATGTTTAATATTAAAATTGTTTTTTTTATAGGATGCAGACTTTTTTAAATTATAAAAATCGGACAATAAAAATGAGTCTAAGTTTGTCAAAGTAACATTACTGATGTAATAATGAATAATTTAAGTTAACAAAAATAATTGTTTTAACCATTTATTACACATTATAACTATCTTCTCTTAGATAATTGCTAGAAAGTTGCGATTTCTTAAAAAATTTAACAAAATATTTGTAAAATTTTCCATATGGATAATATTAAATTTAAATTTTCGTTGAAATATTTACTGAGTCTTCTTATTTAAATTATTATTATTTATTGTTTGTTATAACTAAAAAGTTAATTAAAAGTTGAACATTTTAGAAAAAATCGCAAAATTATAACATTACTCTGAGAAAAGATAGTTACTAACAATAATAGATTATTAAATAAATACATAAACAAACAATCATGTTTGTTAACTTGCATGAATTATTATCTCAATAAGTGAAAAGTGGTCTATAAGTTTAAAAAAATTCGTAAAAACGCAACTTCTAGCCTTATTATAAAATAAGATAGTTAAAAACATTAATAATTTATTTAAACAATTATGTGTTTGAAATTGCAGTAATTATTACTTCCCTCAAAGTGAAAAGTTGAAAAGAAGAAACAAAGTTTTATGTCCAATTAAACAGTTAAATTTATATATAATATTTCGCGTCGTTTCGCTCAAAATTTGAATTTTCGATTTTTTATCACAGTATTTTCAACAAATGAAACCAAAATGAAAAGTGCAAAAACATCCTTAACAGAAATTTTACAGGACATTAAAGCTATAATTCGTTTCCAGGATTTTTTCAAAAATTTTACGTTGTTTGGCTTAAAATTTAAATCCTTAATTTTTTCCATGTTATTTTCGACAAATGAAAAAAAAATATCAAGGCTTTTCGAAAAATTTTCAAGGAAAAAATTATAGTTCTTTCAAAAATCTACAATTCTTTTTTCAATCTTTTTTACGTATCTGTCGTTGTTTAGCCTAAAATTAGAATTCTCGACTTATTATTTTTTAATGCGCAAAATCAAAAATACCAGTCCTATCAAAAAATACTTTAAACAAAAATTATAGATATTTTTAAAAGCTTCAATTCCTCTCCCAACCCTGTTTCGCATATCTTTCATCGTTTGGCGAAAAATTCGGATGAAAAAATAAAATACTTGATATTTGAAAAAAATAGAGAGAACTTTCATGAAAATAGTCGAATTTTGAATCAACAGAGTTTATTTTTCGTCTAAGTAGTTAAGGTCTTAACAGAGTGCGCAATCGCATTTTTAAATAAACAGTTTATTTTTTAAGCTACAATAAGAGATTCTTAACTGAAAAGACGAATTTATAATCTAGAAGATTAATTTTTTGCCGAACCCAGCAGAAAGTATCTGTACAAGAACTTCGAAGGATCCTGGATAGTATTCTGTGCATGCAACTGCACATAAACCTGTACAGGTGATCTTGACAGTTTCTGTACAGAAATTTTGCGAAAGAACCTGTACATTACCTTGCAAAGAAACCTGTAGTCAAGCTAAGCTTTAGATGATCCTCTGTAGGCTTAAACTGTATGTGACTCTACAGCATCCTGTACAGGTTGAAAGAATGGTTTTAGAGGCGGGTTCTTTAACAGGAACTTGTTCAGTTACCTATACATAAGCCTGTATAGAAACTAATCCAGGAAGGTTCGATAGTGGCTTGGATTTCTCGACAGCGAGTTTGACCTTCAAGTAAATAAAAAATACAACATTATAGCTATAAACGACACAAGTTTTTGCAATGTCTTTCTGTACAGGTTTCTGTACAGGAACCCGCGCCTTAATGCACTTGTTATAGGTACCTGTACCTATGCTGGATCATATAAAGCTTCCTTTTTTTTGGCACAGGTTCCTTTGTAGGATTGGGTACAGTTTCCTTCGTCAAATTCCTGTACAGGACCCACCAAGATAACCTATACAGTAACCACCAAGATAACCTGTACAGGATCCTCCGAGGTTCCTGTACAGGTTCCTTTAGTAAATTACGTATATTTTAAACCAAATAGTTATTCTGACACATTGAATCAATAGAGTTTTGCTAATTAGCAGTAAATGAATCGTCGCTATTTGAATTACTAGAAAACTAATGGCAGTTAGTCATTTTCTACTGATTCAGGTTTAGAAAGTAAATGACACGAATAAAATAAAAATTAGTTATGAAAAAGGATCCCAATAAAAATGAAATATCACCAAATAAATTTCAGCAAAATCTCTTAATCTTTGTTCCGCAGATTCGAGGCTTATCTTCTTCTCATAAAGATACTGTAGATGCAGTGCTCATCAGTCACTTTTCTGATCTTCAGCATACGGTTTTTCGTATCGATAAAGACATTTTCCTGTTACGTTGTTATCAACCCGTAAGATATGCAAAAATCATAAGTGTATAATCTTAAATTTTTGGGGATTATTTACTCCCACATTGGTGTTACGTGAGAAAAAGAGGGGAATGGAAAGCATTTCATGCATACGAATTACGACATGAAAAATATTCTGTAGCAATCAGAATGCGAATCAGAAGGGTGACAATATACGGGGGAGGAATAAAGTCCTCTCTTTTATTCAATGCGTGGACAAGGATCTACAGGATTTAAACGGGAGCGGTTTATCGTGATTGTTCTAAAATCCTGGAACGAAAGCTAGATCCAAAAATATACAACATTTCTAGGGATGAAGTGATGTTTTGTTATTTTAAATTGACGATAAAAAAAGCATTATCTGAGATTTATTTTTTCAAATTGAGAAGGGTAATCGGTACAATGGTTATTCAACCCCAAATGACTTGCTACTGTATTTAAATATGTTTAGCAGGGTGGCAAGCGATTCTTTGGAACGAAATTTAGGGTCTTTCCCAGGTTTTTCCAGCTCAAGAAATAAAATTTTTCCAGTTCATATTTTTTTAAATAATCAAATGGCTATTTTCTATACATTTAAACGATTAAATATTTCATTTTTTATTTGTCAACAATTTCCAACGAAATCCGATTCGTAAAGAAACTAATTTTTCATTCTTTGGGAACGTTCGTACGTCTTCGGGAAATCTTTGGAAATATTTTTTAATCTTTGCAAACCCTTTTAAATCTTTAAAAAATTTTGAAATCTTTGTGCATTCGTTGAAATATTTTAATGTATTTTTAAAACCTTTGGGAAATCTTTGGAAATCAAATACTTGAAATTCTTATTAAATGTTTGAAATCTTTAGGAAATTGTAAACTCTTTCAAATCTAGTGTCCTACCCTTTTTTGAATCTTTGAAAGCTTTGAGAAATCTTTAGAAATCTTCCAAACATTTAGAAAAATTTATTTTTTATTTAATGTATCCGGTTTTGATCAAAAAATAAAATATTTTTTAGTTAAAATACCAACTATAATACTTATTATTGGGCATTCATATTTTTGCTCTCAAAATTTATTTGTTTGTATTAAAAACTTAAAAATCAATATGATTTATCATTTTAATTGAAAATTCACCTCTTTTTTTGATAATTAATTATTTTGTTGAATAGATTATTTTTTATTTATTTTTTTTAAGGTAACTATTCCAGTTTTGTGACATTTGCCTTTTTAGTTCAAATTTAAACTATTTGTAAGAAAATTTAACTCGTTGGTTTAAGGTAATAATTCAACTGTGCTACAAATTAAAAGTTTTGTTAAAAATTTAACTATTTCGATTCAAATATTTTTTTAATTCATTTTTCTAACTAAAAATTCAACTACTCTTTTTACATTCTCCACATTTTTGTTTTTAAATTTATATTTTTTAATTAAAGATACAGTTGCTTGGTCAGAAATTTCGATAGTTTAGTTTAAAATGTATGCATTTTGTTTAATATTCCTCTCCTTTGGTAAAAAAATTAATATTTTTGTTTGAGAGTTCATTGTTCTTGGTTAAATGTTCCACTACTCGGTTGAAAATTGAACTCATCTGTTAAAAATTCATTTTTTTTAATTCATCTTTTGGTTAAAAATTCATCTTTTCATTGTTAAAAAATGTATCCTTTTTACGTAAAAATTGAACTACATGATTGAGAATTCATATATTTTGTCAGAAAATTGTTTTTTTTTTATAAATTAATTTATTGGTTTGAAATTTCATCCTTTTTAGCTGAAAATTGGATGGCTCAGTGGAAATTTATAGTCCTTTTCAAAAATAGATTTGTCTTCATTAATGATTTATAATCTTAGTTGAAAGTTTACGATTCAATTTTTTACCAAAAACAATATAAAAATTAATGTTGACCAGAAAAAATTGATTTCTTACAAAATATAAATAACAATATTTTCCCAGTTGATTTTGAAATATTTAATAGTTTGGAGTACCTAGAACTAAAAAATAATTTAATTATCAATGACTGGATCTAAAATCTTCTCATTTTGAAGTCTTGAAATGGTGAAATGATTGTCTTAATTTTTCATTGTTTTAAATTTATTAGGCATATTCAGAATATTCAGAATACTTTAATCAAAAACTTTTTTATTTAAAACAGACTGTGAAGGCTTTCAAAATTAAATTCAGCCACTTTGAAAGATTCAATATTGAGATTGTCCTGACATTTTTGATAATTAAACTTCATACTACAAAATTGTAAAATTGTAAAACTAAAACAATTAAAAAATATAAAACTAAATTTTTTTCAAGTTTGAGCATTAGAAGGGAAAAAATGTACTTTTGTGGCTACACAAATTAAACTTTTTCAGAATTACACATTCAAAGCTGCAATTTAAAATTGAACCGGCATAAATGTTCAAGGTTTCTAAATCCAATTACAATTTTTTATTTCAGATGAATATAAATAAAGCTTGCAAACTACTCTGTGTCAGCTATTATTTTCTAACCAAAATTTCCACTTTTTTAACCTAATATTTTAAGAGCATTGAAATTTAAATTTAACATTTATTTAAACTATTATTTCTTAGTCTATGAATCATCTGAATTCATATTTTCCACTGGATTTTGCCTCTTTTTCCCTTTTTCCAGAATTAAAATTTAAAATTGTAAGTTCATTATTTTTCGGTTAAAGAGTTCACTTTTAAATTTCAGGTTAAGAATTCATTGTTCGCTGTTAAAAATAGTATTTTTTATTCAAAAAGTTAAATTCTTTTTCGGAAAATTTAACAGTTTTGTTAAAAAGCTATATTTTTATTTGAAAATTCCTCTTAAACACAGAATTTGTTTAGAAAAAGTTGAACTATTTGTTTTAAAATTTATATATTATGTTTGGAATTCTTCTTTTTTTAAATAAAATCAATTTCTTGATAGAAATGCAAGTTTTTGGTTGAAATTTGTATTTTTTTGATAATTCGTCTTCTTAGGTTAAATTCATCTATTTTTAATTTTAAATTCAAAATTTTTTTCTTTTAATATCAAATATTGAATTTTTAATGGAAAATAATTTCTTTCGGGTAGAAAATTTATCTCTTTAGATCAAAATTGCACTACTCTGAAAAAAATTAATTTTGTTTGTTGTTAAAAATAGTTTTTTTTTAGTGAAAATGTCATTAGTTGGTTTAAAATTCAACGGTTTGCTTGAAAATACAATTCTTTCGTTTAAAATTCGTCTTTTCATCTTCAAGATTCAAAAATTTGGTAGATAATTCAACTGGTTTGTATAACAGATGTTTTTTCATTGAAATATTTTTGTAGGAAAAATTTAAATGCTAAATGTTTGGAAAATGATTTATTTTTTGTTTGTTTCAAAACTAAATTTTTGGTTAAAGATTTATGTAATTCGTGGAAAATTCATCTTTTTTGGTAGAAGATTAATCTCCTTTGTGTAAAATTCAACAAATTGGTTAAAAATTTATGTTTTGTTGAGAATTTTTTTTTTAATAGAAAATTAATCTTTTTGGTTTAAAATTCAATTTGTTTGTTCAAAATTGAACGTTTTCGTAAAAATATTATCTTTTTGGCATGATTTAAAATTTCATCTCCTTTAGTAAAAATTTCACCTTTTTTAATTTAGTTGGGCAGTTCTTTATTTCAAATAAAAATTTTTTTTTTTAGTTAAAATATCACCTATTACTTTTTTCTGTTGAGATTTTATCTTTCATAATATTTTCAGAAAAAAATTATTATGTAAGAATATTTTCATGATTCGAAAAAATAGGATTAAACCAAATGCATGTACTCGATTGTAAATTTAAAATATTAATTTAAACGATTTACACTTTAAAATTCTTCAATTTTAGCAACGTTTAATTTTTTTGATAATTTAGAAATTTAAAAACAAGTTTTCAATTCAAAATATTCAAAATTAAGGAATTTAAAGTGTAAAGCATAAAAATGACCACATTTCGAATTCATAATCTTAAAACTCGAAGAATTTGTCATTCTAAATGTTAAAAAAAGGACTTTTTAATTGTAAAAAAGATAATATAAAAATGATTGGATTTTGATGATTTTGAGAAATAGAAGCTTAGCTTTTTATTTTAAATCTTTCGAAATATTTTAATATTAAATGAAAATTGTAAAATTTACAAAATTTTCAATTGTAAAACTTAAGAATTTTAAAATGTTAAACTGTAAAATATTGAAGATTTACAATTTAAAGTTCTGTAATTTTGATGATGTACAATTTAAAATTCTTGAATTTTAAAAATAGAGAATTGCAAATTATTAAAATTTCGAAAATTATATTTTAATGGTGTGTCATTTAAAATTATTATATTCTGGATATTTGCAATTAAAAAGTCCTCAAGAATTTTGATAACTTTGAAAAACAAAAGACAAGTTTTGAATTAAAAATCTTCCAAGTTAAAGAAATTTCGAAACCGAAGCATCAAATTTACAGAGTTCTAAATAGTTAAACTTCAAAATCGCATAATTTGTAATTATTAATTAAAAAATTTTTAATTTGTTAACATTATAGATGCTGTAATAAAAATTCTTTAATTTTAATGGTTTTTAAAATCAAAGATTTATACTTTAAGGTACAGTGAAACACTTCAATAGCCCTCCCTTCTATAGCCATTCCGAGAATTAGCACCGCGCTATAAAAGAGTTTCACTGTATATAATTTTGAACGTTGTTTTCGAATATTTCAATTTTGAAGATTTTAATTTAGTTCGACAGTTCCTTATTTAAAATAAATCAATTTCACAGTTAATATATCAAATATTACTTTTTTTTAGATTTTATCTTTCTTGGATGTGAATTCAACTTCTTGGTCCAAATTTGGGCTACTTTGTTAATTAATAAGAAACAGTAATGATTACTTTTATTTCATACAGTATTTTTATAATATTTTTAAGAAAAAATTTTGTGTATCAGAATATTTACTTCACCTTAAAAAAAAATTAAACCAAATGAATTTACTTGATTCCAAAACTTTTTCTAGTACTATCAAAATTCAACATTAATTCGTTGAGATCTAGAATATTAGAATTGTTACTGAATTTATAATTAAACGCATTAACTCGGAGTTGGTTGCGGTACTTTCGAACATTTGCTAGTCATATGGGAGTATTTTATTTAAATTATTTAAATGTATGTTTAGCACATTGCTCGTGAGATGAAATATTCTCAGCTTTAGTTGTAATCGTGCATTTAAAATTGTTACAAAATTTTCAACGAAACAAACTTCCTATTATTCTGAAAATGTCATGTTCAAAATATTGATGGAATTACAAATAATAGCCAAACCTTTTTTTATTATTTTCTATTTTTCTTTCTTTTCAAGAATATGAAAAAGGGAATTTTGCATTCACGGTGAATGCTTATGAGAAGATCGTGTGAAGAATTAATGGTAGGATCTCATCTCTACGCGTGAGAAATGTGAATCAGGGTTTCGAGAAATAAGATGCTGCCAAAATGTATGCATAGTTATTGTTTATAATTTTTTATTTCGGCAATTATTTTTATTTCTTGTTTTTATTTCCCAATTACTAAATTTGAATATACGCATAAATTTAGCGTACTATAAACTAATATGACTAATATGAGATTTTAGATCGTAATAAAATGTGCTTGAAAGAACTGGTACAACTCTCAATTATACGTCTTTAAAATTATAGATTTTAATTTTTACAATTTAAAATTGAAAATTAATTATATTTTAATTTTTTAAATTAAAAATTGTATAAGTTCGATGATTTCCGTTTGAAATTTTTCCCGTTTAGAAGAATTAAGATTTTGCATTGAAAATCCTTCAATGTTAAATGTTTAAAATTTTTAATCGTGTAATTGTACAGACGTATTAATAGAAATTTCAAAATTTTAAAGATTTAGAAGATCGAAATTGCAGCATCTTAATTTAAATTTTGTTTGATAGTTTTTATTTAAATAATTTTAGAAGCGGTCACAAAAAATAAAAATTCTATAAATTTATAGGATTGCAATTAAACATTATTCAATTATAAAGAGTAAAAATAACAAGTAATGCAAATTATAAGAATTTAATATTCAAATTTCAAAAAAAAGAACTTCTATTCAATTGAAAGTCGATCTTTTAATTCTAAATTCAACAAAAAGAAAATTTCAAAGTAAATCATGAAAATTACAGAGATAAAATTGAAAATTCTTTAATTTGAATAATATCTATCTACAAAATTTATATTTTAAAGGTATGCAATTTTGAAGTTTTTTTGGAATAGAGAAATTTTCAAGATTTTCAATTTTGAATTCTTCAATTTTAATGATTTACCATTTTAAATCTTCAAATTTTAATATTAACAATAAAGAAGTCTTCAATTTTAGGATACAACAATACTAATTCTTAATTTTTGTTATTTTTGAAAACGAACTGACAATTCTTCAATTCCAAATCGGCCAAATTATAGAAATTTTGAACGTGAAGCACCAACAATTAAAGAATTTTTTATGTTTTAACTCAAATATTTCATAGTTTTTAATTATAAATTAAAAATATTAAATAAAAAGATTTATACTTTTAAATTCCTTAATTTCAGCAATTTTAAAATTCACATAATTTGTTATTGTAAATTAAAAAAAATAAGGACTCTTTAATTTGGATAATGCTAATATAAAAATTCTTTAATTTTTGTGATTTTTAATAACAGAAGTCAATCTTGAATTCTAAATCTTCCAAATTAATTAAATTTGAAAATTAAATCATCTAATTTACCGATTTTTCAATTTCAAAAATTTTAAACTTTTTATTTTTACAGATTTACGATTTAGAGTTCTGTAGTTTTAAAAATATACAATTAAACATTCGTGAATTTTGAAAATATGGAATTGCAAATTATAAAAATTACAAGATTTATATTAAGACTGTATTTTTTTTAATAGTTCAATTTTGAAGGTTTACAGTCTAAAATTCTTTAATTTTTACGATTCAGCATTTGAAATACTTCTATTCTTTGGATTTTCAGTTAAAAATTCATCAATTATTTTAATAATTTTTAAAATGAAAAGTTGTTGAACGTTGTTTTTCGAATAGTTTAGTTTTAAATATACGCAATAAATAATTTTTAAATTTTAACAATTTGCGATGTAAGCTTCTTTGATTTTAAATATTTGGATTCGAAGACCCGTCAATGTTTAATGAGTATGATAGAAAATTGAGCAAGTTTGAATGTTTTTTTAAAAATTTCTATTTTGAAAATTAAATATGGAAAAATATTCAATTTTAGAGATTAAAAATTGTTATATATTAAATTTTATAGGTTTGCATTTGCGAATTCTTTAGTTGTGAACAGTAAAAATAACATCTAATTTCAATTTATTAAAATTTAATGTTTTCATTCAAACTTAAGAATTTCTATTCGATTGATACAAACTTAAAGTTGGTAAAAGCTAAATAATGCAATAAAAAAATATTACGGATTAAATCATTTTTTGACTCAAATTGTACTTACGAAAGTCATTTTAGCATTTGAATATATCGCGTGAATTTCTTCAATCATTAAAGATCCTATTTCACTTTCCATGAGTTTAATCTTTTGCACCAAATTTACGACTATATGACATATATGACATATTTGGACAGTGTTAATTAAAACATTTGACTTTAGACTATTTAATGGTATAGCAACTGTTGTCGTTTTATGCTAGACTAAGTAAATCGAGCAGCAGTTGCCAGTACATACTTTCCTCTTCAGTTTCATAATTCAATGAAAATCCCAACGCGCATCGCATAAATATTGACATATAAATAATCGGGTTTGCCTTTCTATGCAAATTCCATTCTTAGAGAAAAATAATATTTAGAAAAAGCGTGACTTTTAAATATTTGTAGAATTTTACAACTCACAAAATGCATAATAAATTGAAAAATTTAATTTATTTAACTTGTCAGTAATCTTAAAGACCGCGGTGTTTCTGGATTGTGTTTATATTTTTAAATTCCTAATTTAAGTATCGGTTCCGTTTGTGTTTTTATTTATTTATCTAGATGTTTCTGTGATTCTCAGACAACGTTGAAAACTTCAGGAATTTATGTAGAACAATTAAAAGACCTTTCAAAAAGCAAGATATTCCGGATAAATTAAAATTTTCTACTACCCTTAGCTGCCAACTTTATATTGTATGAACGAATGCTTCGAATCGTACCGGAGAACTTTGGATAATTTATTTAAATGTTTTGATGTGATTTCTGTTTTTCCTTATTATTTGGCATCCACTTCTCAAAATTTGGAACTCAAGAATTTTCAATCTTTTTGGAAGACTTTATTTCGAACTTTTGAGGAAGCTAGAAGAAAAACCTCAGCTGAGACCCGCAAAATCATCTATACATTCATGTGTATCAAAATATTTTGTCCAATTCACTATAACAAACCAAACATTTATAATCTTTTGGATCGAACTGGATTAGCTGCTACCGACATCTGAATCCAGATCCTTTAACCTGAACCGGACCCTTGCAGGATCATTATTATTATAAATGAATACTGGAAATTCTCTGTGATAGAATTTGTAATAAAGGAAAACTGCTTTAGTGCCCACATTGTAACCCTGTTGTGTCTAAAAGTGTAGTGTGAAATCAGACGGTGTTTTAGAGTCAAATTTAATTTTGTCTTCGCAGTGTATCGAACGAGGGATTTGTGAAGACAAAAGTGTTTTGAATTAGAAATACGGACTCAAGTATCTCATAAAAGACCAAAGCGTTCCAATGTATGGACTAAGGGATTAGAAAAGACCCAAGTGTTCCAAAGTACATCGGAGCATCGAATGAGCGATTTGAGAAGACCCAAGTGTTTTAAATTAGGAGTACGGCTTCAAGGATCTCAGAAAAGACCAAAGCGTTCCAAAGTTCATGTGAGTATCGAATAAGGGATTTGAGAAGACACAAGTGTTTTGAATTAGGAGTACGGTTTCAAGGAACTCAGAAAAGACCAAAGTGTTCCAAAGTACATGTGAGTATCGAATGAGGGCTTTCAAAAGACCCAAGTGTTTTCAATAAGGAGTACGGACTCAAGGATTTCAGAAATGACCAAAGTGATCCAAAAGCATGTGAGTATCGAATGAGGGACTTGAGAAGACCCAAGTGTTTTGAATTAGGAGTACGGCCACAAGGATCTCAGAAAAGACCAAAGTGTTCCAAAGTAGATGTGAGCATCGAATGAGGGATTTGAGCAGACCCAAGTGTTCCAACGTATGGAATAAGGGATCTGAAAAGACCCAAGTGTTCCCAAGTACACGTGAGTATCGAATAAGGAATTTGAGAAGACGGAAGTATTATGAATTATGAGTATGGATTCAATGATTTCAGAAAAGACAAAAGTTTTCCAAAGTACATTTGAATATGGACTGAGAAATCTAAGAAGATCCAAGTGTTCCAAAGAATGGACTAAGGGATCTGAAATGACCCAAGTGTTCTAAAGTACATGTGAGTATCGAATTAGGGATTTGAGAAGACCCAAGTGTTTTGAATTAGGAGTACGGCCTCAAGGATCTCAGAAAAGACCAAAGTGTTCCAAAGTAGATGTGAGCATCGAATGAGGGATTTGAGCAGGCCCAAGTGTTCCAAAGTATGAAATAAGGGATCTGAAAAGACCCAAGTGTTTCAAAGTATTTGTGAGTATCGAATGAGGGATTTGACAAGTCTTAAGTGTTTTGAATTATGAGCACGGCCTCAAGGATCTCAGAAAAGACCAAAGTGTTCCAAAGCACATGTGAGTATCGAATGAGGGATTTGAGAAGACTCAAGTGTTTTCAATTAGGAATACGGACTCAAGGATTTTAGAAATTATCAAAGTGATCCAAAGGCATGCGAGTATCGAATAAAGGACTTGAGAAGACCCAAGTGTTTTGAATTAGAAGTACGGAGTCAAGCATTTTAGAAAAGACAAAAGAGTTCCAAAGTACATTTGAGTATGGACTGAGGAATCTGAGAAGATCCAATTGTTTTTAAGTATGGGCGAAGGGATCTGAAAAGACCGAAGTGTTTCAAAGTACATGTGAGTATCGAATGAGGGATTTGAGAAGACCCAAGTGTTTTAATTAGGAGTACGGACTCAAGCATTTAAGAAAAGACCAAAGTGTTCCAAAGTACATGTGAGTATCGAATGAGGGATTTGACAAGTCTTAAGTGCTTTGAAGTAGGAGCACGGCCTCAAGGATCTCAGAAAAGGCCAAAGTGTTCCAAAGCACATGTGAGTATCGAATGAGGGATTTGAGAAGACTCAAGTGTTTTCAATTAGGAATACGGACTCAAGGATTTTAGAAATTATCAAAGTTATCCAAAGGCATGCGAGTATCGAATAAAGGACTTGAGAAGACCCAAGTGTTTTGAATTAGAAGTACGGAGTCAAGCATTTAAGAAAAGACCAAAGTGTTCCAAAGTACATTTGAGTATGGACTGAGGAATTTGAGAAGATCCAATTGTTTTTAAGTATGGACGAAGGGATCTGAAAAGACCGAAGTGCTTCAAAGTACATGTGAGTATCAAATGAGGGATTTGAGAAGACCCAAGTGTTCTGAAATAGGAGTACGGCCTCAAGGATCTCAGAAAAGACCAAAGCGTTCCAAAGTACATGTGAGTGTCGAATGAGGGATTTGAAAAGACCCACGTGTTTTCAATTAGAAGTACGGACTCAAGGAGTCTAGAAATGACCAAAGTGATCCAAAGGCATGTGAGTATCGAATGAGGGATTTGAGAAAACCCAAGTGTTTTGAATTATGAGTATGGAATCAAGGATCATAAAAAAGACCAAAGTGTTCCAAATTACATTTTACAGATAACAAAAAGACTCGCTTATGATTTCTAGCAATATTTAGCGTTATTTTTTAAATTGACAAATTAATTTAAAGAAAATATTTAAGAAATTTTTAAACCATTTTAGAGGATTTTCAAAATTGTCAAATAAGAACACAAAATTTAAGTCAATTTCAGGAATAATTCGAGTAAGTTTAAAAGATATTTATGAATTTTAGAATTTTTTAAGAGTTAAGGATATTTTAAGACTTTCAAAGATTTCCGAAAATTGATCAAATTTCTCATTTTTTACCAAGCGTCTAAAAGTCTTATTTAACTTTTTAAAAAAAGGAGTTACTCTAAATTATAATTTTGTATGAAAAATTATTTTTCCGTAAAAAATTATAATTTCACCATTTTCTTTCTTCATTGTAAACCCTGTATCGATTGAAAATTAAACAATTTTGTTTTGATTTCTTTCTCTTAGTTGTAAGAACCTATCTCTTTTAGTAGAAATTTTATCTTTTTCTATTTAAATTTCATAATTAACTATTATGTTGAAATTATTTGTTATAAATTGAACGATTTTTGATAAAAAATGTAAATCATTTTGGATCAACACATCAACTATTAGATTTCTCGTTAAGAATTTATACTTTTAGTTTAAAAATGTAAGTTCTTAGTTAAGAATGTAACTTTTTTGTTTAAAAGAATTTTTTCGGTTGAAGATTCACAATATTAGCTTAAAATTAGCCTTTTTGTATAAAGTTCATCTTCTTGATAACAAAATTATGAATCTGTTTAAAAATGAACTTTTTCGTTAAAAATAATTATTTATGGGTAAAAAAATGTAACATATTTGTACAAAATGTGTCTTTTTCGAAAAAAGTTTAATATTTTTCATTTAAGTATACAACTTGTTAAAAACTAATCTTTTTTGGAAAAGAACTCCAAAATTTAATTAAAATTTGCTTTTATTAATTCGCCTCTTTTTTATTTAAAATAGATATTCGAAATTTTTTTCATCAAATTAAAAAATTTTTCAAGATAATAAAAAAAGTCCTCGTTTTTTTGAAAATTGAATCTTATTTTTTATATTGTTAAATAAATGTTGAGAAAAAATGGTGAAAGATTTCGAAATCTTTTATATTATCTTCTAAAAATCCCAAAAAGAAGGTGCATAATTTTCAGACAAATTTTTTAATTAGCAAAATTACAAAGTTTATAAGAAATTTTTAGTAAATTTAAAAAAACTTTAAAGGTTTGAAAAGATTCGGAATTAATTTAAAAGTTGAAAACATTTAAATAAAATTTTCAAATGTCCATTTTTTAATATTAGGGGTTAAACATTTTTCAACTTGCTTCAGATTCTTAGAGGTTTTAAAATAATAAAAAAAATTTTCTACTATTCTTTGTTAGAATTAATTTTGCTCCTTAGTGAAAAACAAAAAATGATTGTACAATAAAAATTTCTTGTTGTCTTGGAAAGTAATTTGAAAACTTAATGATATTTATTTATTGGTAGCATAAAATTTTATTTTATTTCCTACAGAATTGTCTGAAAATGAAGGCAATGAATCATTGAAGGAGAAATTTTCTTTCCATACATTTTAATATTTGTTGGTATAATTTTCAAATCCACTTTCAATAAAGAGTCGGGGGATGAAATCTGTCAGTATATGATGTACAAGGTGCGATTCTATACTTTCTACTAATTATTGATTAATATACATACAGGCAGACTAACCTTCATCTTGTATCTTTCATAGATGAAAGTCGCTTGTATTCCTCTTCATAAAATAGGCTTATACTTTATTAAAAATTTGCGTTTTTTAGCATTTCAATCTCGAATTTTAATAATAAAACGACTTAAATTCAAAAATAAAATTTTATCAGGTTAGGTAGCATTCAAATTAAAAGTATTCAGTACTTTTAATTTGTTTATTTTATAATGCTTCTACCTTTAAAATTAAACTTCTACTAATTAATTCACACGAAGCACCACATCAAGTTGAAAATTTGGGATAATAAATAAGAAGCACTAAGTAAGGTGGGCCTGTTCCTAAATTTTCATAATCAAGATAAGAAAATCTTATAAATTATTTTTTTTGTTTTGTTCATAATTATTCAAATTGAGGACCAAACAATCATAAAAGTTAAAATGTTCTATAATGTTTAATTTTCTTTTAAATTTGTTACCACTATTTATTTTTTTCCTTGCAAGTTATACATTTAATAAAAAATAATCAAAAATATTCCTCAAAATGTGTGAATGAATTGCTACAAAATTCTTAATTTTTTTCGTATTTCAAAACTTTCCGCATAACTTTTACAGCATTGTACTACTAAAATTTCCTACACTAAAAAAAAATAATGTTTTTGCACATTTTTAATACGCTTAAGAATAAAATTCATAACTTTATTACCGATTTTATTCAATAACTTATGAATATTTTAATGTCCCTTATTTAAATAAATTTTTAGCGAAGTTGCCTAAATTTATATTTTAAAATTAAAAATATAACTTTTTTTCAAGAAAACTCTTTTTTTTTTTACTTAGAAATTCAACAATTTTATTAAATTTTTTTTATTTCTTGATTGAAGAATGTTTTTTGATTAAAATTTGAACTACTTTCTTGAAAATTCGTCTTTTTGGTTCGAAAACGTTTTTTTTTTGTAATTATAAATTTCATCTTGAGCAAGAATGCAACTGTGGTTGAAAATTTTAGGTTAAGGCTTCAGTAGTTTGATTGGAAATTAGTTTTTTTTTAAAATTAATTCGACTGCTTTCAATATGTAATTAAAATATTTTTTGGTTGAAATATCAACTATTATATTTTTAAATCAGAAATTCACTTTTTTGGTTAACCTAATACTTCAATTTTTTAACAAATTCTTGAATTTAAAAAAAAGGCTAATTTTCTACCAGCAAAGACGAATTCTTATCAAAATTATAATAGTTCATATTTTAAACAAAATATTTTTAGATTATATATTAAACTTAACATGGTTCTTAAACCAAATAAGATTTTTTATTAAAAAAAGAAAAATATATCAACCGAATTGATGAATATTATTGAAAAGAGATTTTTCATTCAATAAAATTTCCAAATAAATAATAAATTTGTAACCAAAAAATAATTTAACTCCATTGGATTTTCCTGGTCCCAGTATTGGTTTTTTTGGTGTCCCACTTAAGGATATGTCCCAAGATTCGTGTCCCACTAATAGGCGATCTGACTAGCTTAAAAAATATATTTATATTAAGTAACTATACAATTAATCATTTATTTTTTGTTCTAATCGATTAAATAATATCTTAGCTACTTTTTATAACGGTTTTTGTACAAAAAATTTCAATTCCCCATTTTAAAATTGTGTTTATGTGGGTCAGCTTTTCCTAACTGCCCAGTAATGGTCAGTTTACCTTAAGAACAATCTGAAATTCTAAAATTAAAAAAATTCGACTTGGAAACATTCAATTTAGTTTTCAATTTCAAATTTTCAAATTTAAATCATTTTGAATATAAAATTATTTAAAATCAAGAGTTCATCACATACTTTGTTTATCAAGTACTGTTTATTAAATAAATATCACAGTAATCAAATTTTCATTTCTGCGAATAAATTGAAATAATCCGGTAGCCACTAACACTTTTGTATGCACTAATAGGTCTCCGAGATTACTTTTTTTTAAAAGATCAAAAAAGACCCCTGATTACAAATATATTGGGTAGGTTTTCGAAATAGGGGTCAATGTTTGTTTAAACAATTTTATTCAACAATTTCATTATTTATAGACAAAAAAATTATAAAATCATTTTTAACAGGACTAAGAAAAAATAAAACTTTTTCGCAATCTGAACTTTTTTCGTAGGATGAACCGTTTACAATGTAGAGCGTTATAAACAAATGATTTTTCAACAAAATTGCCATATATGCACAGTGTTACCTCAGAATTAATAATTCGGAAAAATTCAAAACTTGTATACTGTCTATATCAACGATAGGTCTCTTAAAAGGAAAAAGAAACCTTCTGATCAAATAAAAACTTCTCTCCTTAAATTGTTGTTAAAAAGTTGTTCTTTTTAAGAGGAAACCCTTCAGACTCTTTATTTCTTATTAAAAAATCAGCCAGATCAACCAGTGTCATAATGATGCTTCAAATTGTTGCAAAAGCTTTATCTAGCATTATTAACATTATTCGTTGTTCATACTCTCTTTTGCCAAATTGCTTATAACAATTGATATAAATAATAACCGTCAATTAACAGAATTGACTTTTTTTTATTAATCGTTGACACATGATTAAATTTTTTACTCTCTTGATATTTTCTCATGCGACAAGCTATGATTTATTTATGGCCTTAAAAACAATGTATTTTTTATAAAAAAAAACCCTCCCCTAAGACCCACAATTTTCAAGTTATTAGCGATTACTTTTTTTACATCCTTTATTTTACCATAGAAATTGTTTTATTTTGTGCCATAGATTAATGAAAAAAATTAATAAGAAATCGATTTTCTCAATTGAGCGTTTTTGTGAAGAACAATAGCTATAAGCAATAAGGGTTAGATATAAAAATTCTACCCAAGATAATTTCATTCTTTCTGGTAAAGTTGAGAATATAAAAAAACGTAATCGCTAATAGCTTAAAATTTGTGGCTTTTAGGGGAGAGTATAATTATAAAAAATACATTGTTTATAAGGCTATAAATAAATAATAGCTAGTCGTACAAAAAAATGTCACGAGTGTGAAAAGTTTTATTTTGTTTCATAGATTAATAAAAATATTTTTAGAAAATCGATTTTCTTAATTGAGCATTTTTATGAATAAAAAATAGGTATAAACAATAAGGGTCAAATATCGAAAATGCTACCCAAGATAATTACATTCTTTATGGTAAAATTACGGATATTAAAAAAGGTAATCGCAAATAACTTAAAATTTGTGGCTTTTAGGAGAGGGTATGTTTATAAAAAATACATTGTTTATAAGGCCATAAATAAGCGATAGCTCGTTGTACGAGAAAATATCAAGAGAGTGAAAAGTTAATTCATGTGTCAAGGATTAATAAAAAAAATTAAAATCAATTCTGGTGATTGATGGTCATTATTTATATCAATTGCTATAAACAATTTAGCAAAAGAAATTATGAACAACAAAATCTTGTTGATAATGGTATATGAAGCTTTCGCAAACATTTGAAGCAACATTATATCACTGGTTGATCTGCATCATTGTTTATTAATAAATAAAGAGTCTAAATGGTTTCCTCTTAAAAATAAAAACTTTTGAACAACAATGTAAGAAATGTTCGAAATAATTTTATCACTTTTTTGTCAATAAATAATGAAATTGTTTCAAAAAATTGTTTAAACAAAAATTGACCCATATTTCGAAAACCTAACCAAAATATTCGTAAGCAGGGGCCTTTTTTGTCCTTTTAAAAAAGGTAATCAGGCCCATTTTCTGATAGTTCTGGGTAAAAGATAATAATGTTTTAGAGTTTTAATTACCTTCTAAATAAAAAATAATTAGCGAAAATCGTAAAATTCACTGCTTTTAGAGGAAAATTCCCATTCATTTTTACTAACAACAACAAATCATTATTCATACGCAATCAAATTAAACATATCATTATTTGTGTAATTTTTAAATATCCGAAAAGAAAATATTCTTAATTTTATAATATTGTTTATTGTATTACATAATATATCTAACATAATATTTATTTTATTGATTAATTTAAATTCATTACGGATTTTTAGATATTTTAATAAACAAATTATGTGTTTTAATGAACACAAAGTGCTTCCTTATTCATTATTATTATTATTATTTTATATTATTATTATTTTATTTCAAGTTCAAAAAGTGAACCTTGTTAAAAATGATTTATAAAATGGAGAAAAATATGTTAATGTTAACGATAAATAATTTTGGAAAAGAACTCGAGGTGTACTTTTAAAACAAATATTTCGGGTTTTCTTTTTTTGACAATAACAATTTAGAGTTTAATGTTTTCCTTTTTCTCTGTGGGTAAAAGATGCATTTTTTATTTAATTCTAATGCTGCATCTCTTATTTTATTTTTGAAGAGCTTGTCTGTAAATGTCATTGATAGTTTTTTTTTTAAATTATTTAAAAAAGCCTATAGCTTACAAAAATAGCGATTTTATGATCCCTGAATAAAAATTTTCATCTAAAAACATATCGATGAGATTCACAGAGAATATTTTCAGGAATAAAATAAGCCCTAGAGCATTAGGGTTGAATAATAGTTGCAACTTTTACCTAAAATGAGAGAGAAAACAATAAATCGTCAAAACTATTTTTCAATAAACAATGAAACTTGTAAAATATTTATTTTAAAAGTCCACCTTGACTATGTGTAAGGCAAGGTAATTTTTTTAAACTTCAAAATTGTTTAAACTACTATTTTTTTTAATTCTGCAAAATTGTAAAAAATCTGCATTTTTCTCCAAATTTTTATAACGATCAAATTAAATATTTAAAAAAATCATCTCAATGAAACTGAAACTTCTACAAATAAAAAAAAATGTAATCCGAATTTTTTTTTTAATCTTTCAGATGCTTTTTTGAGATATTTTAAACGAAAAAGTGTCAAAGTTGATATTTTAATCAAAAGAGAATGAAATTTATACAACAAAAGAACAGAATTTTAAAACCAAAAAGACGAATTTCCATAAAATAAAGATTTTTCGCTTAAAAAATAAATCAAAGGTTATCTAAATTATTGAACCTTCAAACCAAAAGACAAATTTCCTTTATAAAAATGCAAATTAAAACAAAACAAAAATAATTTTCGGCGAAACTGATGCATTATTACGCAAAAAAACCGAAATTTCAAACTAAAAAATAATTTTTTTACAAAAAAAACGCGAATTTTTAACTACAAAAGATGATTCTTAAAAAATGGAAAAGTTCTATTTTTTGCTAGAAAATTAATGCTAAACCAAAAAAAAAGTAAGAATTTTTCACTGAACTTGAATTTTTAATTAATAAAGATTAATTTATAGCAAGATAATTAAACTTTTAACTAACAAAATAACTTTCCGCTTAAAATATAAATCTTTGAAAAAAGTGGTTTCGTAACAAAGCGATTCAACCAAATGTTTTAAACAAATTTGTTGAATTATTCAAGCAAAGAAGAACGATTTTGAACCAAAAAGTCATTTTCTACGATTTTCTACCAAAAAAATTGAATTTTCAATCCAAAAAGACGAATTTTTAACAAAATTGTTGACTTCTCTAGAAAATAGTTGCATTTTTATAAAAAAAAAAACCTGAAATTGATCTTAAAGCAGAAGAATTTTTTATTGCAAAAAAAGTTTAGTTTTCATCCAAAAAAGATTTCATCAACTCAATAACATCAAAAATTGAATTTTTGTAACAAAAAAATAAGTTTCTACGAAAAAAATTGAATTTTCAATCCAAAAAGACGAATTTTTTCAACCAAAAAGGATGAATTTTTAACAAAATATTTAAAATCTCTAACAAATAGTTGCATTTTCATCAAAAAAATATCAATTTTGTACTAAAACAGATGAATTTGAAATAAAAAATCATTTTTTATAAGTGGAAATTTTTTCCGGAAAATATTTCAGTTTATTTTTGAACACCAAAATATAAATTTTAAACAAAAAGTGAATTTTCTATGGCATAGTTAAGTTTTTAAGAAAATAGTATAATAGATTAATTTCTAACCAAACAGTTGCATTTTCATCAAAAAAAAGGTTTAATTTCTGCTAAAACAGTTAAAATTTAAAATAAAAAAGACAACCTTCTAAAAAAAGAGTTGAATTTTTAACAGAAAAGTAAACGAAAAAATGCAATTTTCAGAAGCATGTGATACTTAGAAAATTGTCGATTTTACCAGTTTTAGGTTCCCCGGCTTTTTTCTAGAATAATAAATATTTTGTCTTAACAATTTGGAAAATGATAGCGCACATGCTAACGGACGTCCCCACACACTTTTTTTGTAGATTAATTTAAAAAAGTTTCAATTTAGCAAAATGTGCTTAATTTGCATAGCACTTAGGAATTAGTATAGATTTTTTCAGTGTTAGATTCCTCCGGCTTTTTTTCTAGGATAAAAAGTATTTTGTAGTGAAAATCTGGCAAATTATAGCGAATATGCTAACGGACGTTCCCGCACCTTTTTTTGTGTTTATTTTTCAAAAAAAATTTGATTTTTCTAACAACATGTGTATATTTCGAGGTTATGTGTGTAACAATTCTCCCGAGCGTTACTTCCAAAATTCACAATATTATTGGCCGAAAACTTTGGACTTACAAATAAACATAGTAACTAATTTCCCGGAAATAACCTTGTTTTTGGACAATTAAAAAAGTTTATTTCATCAATAATTTTCAAATTATCAGAAAGACAGAGATGAAAAACGACATAACCTCCAAGTAATCCATAAAATTTGTATTTAGCACAATACATTTTTTTGTTATTATTCAGTTTTTCAAAATTTCCATTTTTGCGGAAAAAAGCCGGGGGAACTGTACTTGATTGACCACACGAAGAAGTATCACATGCCCTTAAATATCGTTATATCAGTAGCAGAAAACCCTTTCATTATTTTCCTCGTCCATTGTAACAATCATAACTTTCTCCATTATGATACAATAATTATGCACACTGCACAATATTGTTTTTAAAAAAAATAGAGTAAACTTACTTATGAACTCTAAAATTCATAACAATATTCAGCCAAATGTGAGTACACTACTAGAGTAAGTTATTGTAGAAATTTAAATGGGGAAATAGTCTGGTTCCCGACCATTCGACCTCACTTAAAATCGGGGGCTAGTCGGGTCATCTGACTAGCCCCTGACCAGTAGCGTCACGGTAGATTAATCAGGGGCTAGTCAGATGACCCGATTTATCCTAGTCGGGGCCTGATCAGGTACCAGTAGGGGTCATATGATAATACATTTGCGTAAAATATTAACCAAACTCCCCAGAATTTATGGAACATCCCCTAAAAGTTTGTTAAAATACTTATTATTTACGGAAATCTCCATAAACTTTTTTGAAACATTTCAACGTGCTCAAATTTGCCCAAAATTTAATGGGGAACATATGCTGAGCTTAAAAATGCATAAATTTATGTAACTAAAATTCCCCAAAATTTGTGGAATATTAATTTTAAAAAAAACTTCAGCTGGAACGCAGCAATGAAAGAGCTTCGCTCTGAAGGAACCGCCATGTTGGTCACAGTAGTCTCTGCTCCAGGTAATTATACTTTGTTACGTGTGGACTGTTGTCTTAAACATTCGACGCATCGCTTCTGTTGCGCAAGAGGCAGCCGCCGCGCCCTTGCGGATTTTCTTTAAAGCTACCAGTCCAGAATCGCAAGACTCAAATGAAGGTGGTAGCGAAATCTGAACTGTACCGTGCTTAATAGCTTGCTACTAGGATACTGCTCTTCACTGATTAATCAAAAACTTGTTCTCTTTCCAATTTTAACTACATGAAGGATTAGACTTTATTTACATATGGGAAACCTTTCAGATCAATTTAAAAGTAAGCATCTGTACAAGTTTAGTCTTATGACTTTCGGAAGACTTTTCACCTACATCTGTATGTATTTTTTCCAATATGGATTTTCTTAAAATTCCATACAAAGATATTTATAAATTTTCCTCGAAATTCGCAATTTTCTAAAAAATACTACAAAAGAATAAGATTAAGTCTTTTTGAAGATTTTGATCCTTGTTTTTATAAAAAGTTGATTTTCGTACAAAATTATTAACTTAATAATTATTTATTAAGTATATTTTAGATGAATTTAACATTAATAAATCTTTTTTCTAAAAAACGGTGTAAAATTATTGTTAAATAAATTCTTAGTGATTTAGAATAAAAAAAAAATTACGCTTTTCTAGATATTACCTCATTTCATAAGACCTCGCCAAAAACTCAAACATAAGAATAACCCGACCAGAGCCCCACTAGCTCTCGACCAGAGTCTGAGGATTACCCGGACGGAAATTAGTGAACAAAAAGGCCCGACCAACCCTTGACCAACCACCGACCAGGCCCCGACTGAAATTTTGACAACAAAAAGCCCAGCTAGTCCCCGATTAGTCCCCGATTGGGGACTTTGTCAAAATTAATAACCCGACTAGCCCCCGATAAGTGCCCGACTTGTAATAGGGCCAAATGCGGTTTTTTCCACACGGGCTGTAGGTCGTTTCAATAGAATCAAGAGGGTTGCAAAAGGAATGTTCAAAATCCTCTCACTAAGTTTCAGGAGTAGTATCGATTTCAATCTGACTTCCTACTACAAAGGAAGTACCATAAAAAGTTATTGATACATTTTTTTCAAACTATGAGCAGATACGATCTATCTGGAAATAAAGTTAGTGGTGCTAAGTTAAATGATCCTATACTTGACCGTGTGCCTTTCCTTTGATCTAAGTTTCACTTCAGGGCTTCATAAATTTTCCATAAAATTATATTTCATATAAGGTGGAATCAGAACTTCGATCTTTATTGACTTTTAATTACTCCTCATTCTTCGCGATGTAGTTTCCGGGTTTCTGTAATTTGCAGTCTTTTTAGGAAGTTCCAACTGCTATTTGGATTTCAATCAAAGTTTTATGATTCAATTATTCTTTGTTGGACTTGCTTACATTTTCTATTTAACATCCGTAATTAGTCTATTTTCCATACGTAAATTTTCGCAGAGGTTAAATTAAAAAAATTTTCGGATGGACGAAACAAATTATTCCCTGACTGCCATCATTCCCTCAGGTGTAAGAGCGTTACTCTGGGTTCAATGATCAGTCTGGCGATAGCAATTGTATTAAAATTAGGAAATTAAATTTTAAAATAGGGTTGTCTAATTTAACTGGGTGTGATGAAACTTTTACAACTGAAACTCGTATAAAGGATTCAGTCATGAATTATTTTTTCCTAATGCATCACAGAAAAAATAAAATGTAATCTTTACCCCGATACCATTCACGTTAGGTATGGTTATTACGTAAATTTTGTTTATTTTTTTTTTATTTTTGATGTGAAAAAAAATAAAATTTGTGCACTTGAATGTTACCCTAACAAAATTTCAACTCTGCCTTTTCTGTGATCTTCTATTTATCTTTATAACTCCAGAGTTTTATCAAATATTATTATAAACTAGGAGAAATGTAATGAACAGGAAATTCAAATAAATTACCGAAATTTCATTATCTGAACCTAAATAAAATTGGTGTAGCTAATTTATTTATTCTTATTCCCGTAGTAGAAAGATACTAAATATTGTTTATCTAAATCCAATATGAAAATTAATTTATTTTTATGATCTGCTATTATATTTTAAAATATACGATTATTAAATATACATTTACATAAGTGTAAAACCTACAAAAAAATGCGATTTATATTTTACATATTTTCCCAACAAAAATTTTATTCGCATTAAAAATGAATCTTTCCTAAAAATTAACAAATTATTTTTTTACATATTTAAAATACGAACAAAAAATTAGCCAAATTCCACTATTTTTTTCTGAGTGTTCTTATTTTTTAACTACTGATATCTAAAAAGCAAAATGCAATAAGAAAAATTTTCTTTCATGTCCCGAAATTTGACATGCTTCAATTTAAAAGAAAATATAAAAAAGGGTCCAGAACAGGTGTCTTCTCATTCCTCAATTTTCCAATAACTGGCCTTTGTCCACGAATTATTCTTTGCTAAAATATAAAATTTAAATATAAAACAAATTTTTCTTTATTTTTCTACTTTGTTACTTTAATCATTCTTAGTTATAACTTTGAAATACTTTGTTAAAAATTCATTTAATTGGTTAAAGATTAAACTATTTTGAGAAAACTTAATTTTTTGGTTTGAAAATTAGCTTTTTTAATTGCAAAATCGTCTTCGATTGAAAATTTGTGTATTTTGTTTAAAATTCGTCTTTTTTTGAAGAAAGTTTTTTTTTTTTGTTTGAAAATTCAACTGCTTCGTAAAAATTCATTCTATTAGTTGAAAATTTATCTCTGCTTCAAAACCCGTTTTCTTTTGGTCAAAAACTATTTTTTTATCTGAAAGTTTAGCTATTTCATTTTTGTTAAAAATTTGAGTATTTTTGTATACAATTCGTCCTTTTTTTATAGAAAATTATTTTTTTTTTTTGAAAATTCACTTATTTTGTAAAAATTAATCCTTTCAGTTGAGAATTTATCTCTGGTTCAAAACCCGTTATTCATAGAAAATTATTTGATTTTCTATCTGAAAATTTAATTATTCCATTTTTTGTTATATTTTTTTTTTTTTTTTTATTTTTAAACTCAACTATTCGGTTAAAAATGAACTTTTTTATAAAATCAAACGGTCCCCAAGAAAATTCGTATTTTTATTCTTAAAATGTAACTGCTATGCTGAAAAAATATTTTTTTTTAAATTATTTTGGCAGGAAATTTAAATACTTTATTAAAAATTCAGATATTTGGTTCAAATTTGAACTATTTTGTTTAAAATTCGTTTCTTTTTTTTTTTTTTTGAAAATATATCTTTCTTGGTTGAAAAATTGGTCAAAAAAACATACAAAAAACGTGCGAAGTTTCGACCACATCTGTTGGTCATCATCAGGCAATTATACCTAATAAAAATACATTATAACAATTATTTTGAAAAGTTGCAAAACAAAATGTCATATAAAAAATCTAAGTACAAAAAATTCTTATTACCTTAGAAAAGACAATCATTAAAGTCAACATGAAATTAGGAAACCTCAAAAATAAAAAGAGGTTCCTAATAGTTAAATTTTTACATATTTTAAAAAAACTTTGGAGCGAACCACTGTAGTCAAAACGATGGATCAACTGTGACTAGTACATAAGTCGTAGGTAATGCTCGAAATTATAGTAACATGTTTTCCCATAAGAGGGCGCCATCAATTACAATGCGAATAGCGCGCCAAAGGCATTAGGAATTTGAAAAAAATTCAATTTATTATACTATGGTAACATTGAGTGACATTAAGTACTTCTGTTTTTAAATTTCTAGAAAAGTTTTTATATTTATTAATAAAAATGGATTCAAGAATTTTCCTCTTATAAGTGTTGTTTTCTCTTGCTAAAATCTTTATATTATCAAAATCAAAATGAAATAAATAATCAAAATTCCATGAGTGTTGTGACAGACCCGTATTTAAATTTCCCAATCTACAATCACTTTTGTGTTCGGCCAATCTTGTCAAAAAACATACAAAAAACGTACATTATAACAATTATTTTGAAAAGTTACAAAACAACATGTCATATAAAAAATCTAAGTACAAAAAATTCTTATTACCTTAGAAAAGAC
>NC_046660.1:19554606-19555911 GCF_010883055.1 Belonocnema kinseyi
CCCAACTATCTTTAATAAAGGAGTGAGTCGTACCAGAAACAGGTTTTAAAGTTTTTGCTAAAAATTTTGCCAAATTATAAGTAGGTGAACCAATGGAGGACAATTAAAGAAATTTTTGACTCGGATTAATCCCTGTCTTTAATTTTTTAAATTTAATCGTAACACCGAAATAAGTTGAACAACTTGTTCCTATTAAATTTATAATCGATCGAAGAAAGGTTTTACTTCTTAAAAATTTGAGAAGTTTTATTTTTCAAATAATTGGTCCATAACGTTTTGGAAACATGGGAAAGTAAATTTAACTTATCAAAAAAAACTGTTAAGCTGTGAAATTGGTAATATAGTTGATAGGATTCACAAACTAGGAAAATTTTCAAATTATTTAAAATATAGACTTGAAAGAAACATTACTGACATTTCAATTAATAATTTTTTTATATCACAAGAATCCAGTATATATAGACTAAAGTATGAACAAAGAGAAGTTCACATTAAAAGATTTGACTTACTTAAAAATCGTTTTTTGAAAAATGAAAACAGTTATAGAGAATTAAGATTAAGTAAGTGGTTTAAAAATTTATCCAATGTAACAATTCCAAATGAGATAGCTGAAACCTTGGCTTTGGGTAATAAACATGGTATTCCTTATAATTCAAACAAAATTCCATGTAATAATATTATTGCAAACATTGAAGAATGTATAAAAAATGTTGAAGAAAATAAAAAAGTAAATGTTAGAAAAGTAGTTACAGAATTAATTTCAAATCACACTAAAATCAACAAATTTAATAACGATAATAAAGTTTTTGAAACAGTTAAAAAATTTCAAAATGATCACAAAGATTTAATTTTTGTAAAAGCAGATAAGGGAAATATTTCAGTAGCAGCTAATAGGAATGATTATAATGAAACAGTTGAAAATCTTTAAAAAAAAAATATTTTATATCAAAAAGTTAATACCAGTTTAGTTCCAACTATTGAAGGAAAATGCAATGATATTATATTTAGATGGGAAAATAAAAGATATATAACTGAGAATTTAGCTTATCAATTAAAAAATCATGATAGTGTTGTTGCAAAGGCCTATGCCCTTCCTAGAGTTCATAAGCCTGACCTAAAATGGAGATTAATCGTGTCCTCGATTGGTTCACCAACTTATAATTTGGCAAAATTTTTAGCAAAAACTTTAAAACCTATTTCTGTTACGACTCACTCCTTTATTAAAGATAGTTGGGATTTTAAAGAAAAAATCAAGAATATACAGGTACCTAGTACTCATTCATTAATTTCTTTAGATGTTATTTC
>NC_046660.1:19556011-19557844 GCF_010883055.1 Belonocnema kinseyi
AGTAAACTACATTTGATAAATTTTCAATTTTTTCAGAATCTTTTTTATTTAAAAAACAATTTTCTAATTTATGGTTATTTTTAAAATAAACATTAACATCAATTTTTTTTAAAGCATTTCTTAATCTTTCTGAAAGACCTTGTATGTATGGTAACGAAACACGAAGATCAGTTTTTTTATAACTGTCTAACCAACTATTATGTTTTTTAGAACTATTGTAAATTTCTGATATTCTTTCTTTAATAACACTTTCTATCAAAGGTAATGGATAATTATTTTGCTGTAATGTGATTTTAAGTTGCTTTAAATTATCTTTCCTAAATTTGACATCGCTCAGTTTGATGCATCTGTCTATTAATCCTTTAATTAATCCAATTTTTTTATTAAATTGATGGTGTGAATTATAATTTAAATATTGACCTGACCATGAAGGTTTTTTGTACCAATTGGTTATTAAAACTCCATTTTCTGTTCTTATAATTGACATATCTAAATAATTTAAGGTGCTATGGTTTTTTAATTCAAATGTAAATTGTAAAGAATCTTCTATACTATTGAAAGCTTTAATTAATTCTTGAATTTTATCAGTAGGAACTATTGTGAAGACAAAAGTATAGTTGAAGGTGTAACCAACAACGAGGAATTTTCATCGATCGTCCATCAAATAGAGTAATAAACATTGAAATTAAAATTTCAATTTTAAATCTTCGGCCATACGATCATTTATTAATAAAATTAGTTTATAACAACGTTTCGGCCACATTTTTGTGCCTTCTTCAGGTTTAAAACATTTTGTGTATTCTAAAATTAATAATATAATGGTAATTAATAAATAAATATTTAAAAGTCAAATTTTTATTTTTTTATTTTAAAAAAGTAATCGAAAATTTGTTTTAACAATGTACTTACAATTTGGGTCATAATAAGATTTTTTTTAAAAATATCATTTCATAATCACTATTTGTTTAAAAAAATTATTTTTAATTTCTGTAGTCATACTTAAATAATATGTAGATTATTAAAAATTTTGGTGTGAAAATTTTTAATTTTAAAATTCATTTTGAACACGTATTTTGGATAAACCAAGGTCTACCGAGCTCGAAACTGAGCATGATACTGAAATAATGTGAATTAAACGATTGGAAAGTGTTTACATTTAGTTTAACTTATAACGTCGAATAAACTGACAATAATATTTTTGAATTCAGAACTGAATAACATTTTTAATTAATATTTAAAATACTTAAATACGTATTATCAAAATTTTCTATTTCAGTTTGTATTATCAGGATTTTTTTTTATTTGAAATATTTTTGAACCATTTTTCGGTTCTAACTTTCTTAAGTTCGTGATTGTGTTGAAAAATCTTATTTCTTCTGAATTCAAATTTTTTTATTAGTTCTGATCTGATATTAATTTTAATTTTTTCGGCAATGAATTCTTGTGAAGTAAAAAAGGTATTTATAGATTGTTCTTTTATATTTCTATATAGACGGTGTTTTAAATATTGCGAATAGTTTCCAAAATGGTTAATCAAGTAGACTAAATTTTTAATTTCATAATTTAAAATTTGTTTTTGAAAGTGAGATTAGTTATAAACTAATTTCATTAATAAATGATCGTATGACCAAAGATTTAAAATTGAAATTTTAATTTCAATGTTTATTACTTTATTGTGAAGACGTCATCCACATACCTTTTATAGAAAAGCGGTTTAAAACTCAATTTAGTTAATGCTCTATTCTCTAAATCTTCTAAAACAAGATTGGAAGCAATGGGAGATAATGGAGATCCCATAGGACAACCTGATATCTGTTTATAAAATTTTTGATT
>NC_046660.1:19557944-19562966 GCF_010883055.1 Belonocnema kinseyi
GTCTTTTCTAAGGTAATAAGAATTTTTTGTACTTAGATTTTTTATATGACATGTTGTTTTGTAACTTTTCAAAATAATTGTTATAATGTACGTTTTTTGTATTTTTTTTGACAATTAAAGAAATTATTGGCTCGGATTAATCCCTGTCTTTTATTTTTTAAATTTGATCGTAAGACCGAAATAAGTTGAACAACTTGTTCCTATTAAATTCAACAATTTTCATTGAGAATTGATTTTAATTGATTGAACGTTAAATTTATGTATCGAAAATTAATTTCTTTGTATGAAAATAGATCCTTTTTAGTTAAAAATTCATATATTTGATTAACAATTTTTCTTTTGGTAGAAAATAAAACTTCTTGTCAAATTCAAATAATTTGTTTAAAATTTATTCTAAAAATAAAATAAATTGAACTGTATTTTTGAACAACAAATTTAGCTATTACATTTTTTGTTGAAAATTCAAATTTGTACTTGGTTATGAAATCAACTTTTTGGTTTTAAATTTAACTATCTAATTAAATATTTTTATGGATTTAAAAAAAAATGAATCTTCTTGGTTCAAAAATCGTCTTCTTCGTTGAAAATGTACCTATTTGATTAAAAGTTGAACTATTTTGTGCAAAATTCATATTTAAAGTTGAAAATCAATTTGTTCAACAGCCTGCTGAATTTCTTTAGTTCAATTAAATATTCATATTTTCGGGTTAAAAATTCAACTGTTTTGCAGTAATTTTTTTTTCAATTCAATCATTTTTTTATTTTCTATTGAAAATATTTGTTGTTGAAATATGAGTATTTAAATTTTTCGTTGCAAAAATTAATCTTTTTTATAGTTAAATTCAACTATTTTTTATCTGAAATAAAAATCCTTCTTTTGTTGTTAAAATATTATATCACATAATATCAATTTCTTCGTTGAAAATTTAATCTACCTTTTTTAGAAAATTCAACAATTGGGTTGAATGTGATTTTTTTGTAAAGATTTATAATTTCAGTTTTAAATTCATTTTTTATTGAAAATTTAACTGCATTTGAAAAATCTTTGTTTTTTAGTCAAAATTTTATTTAAACTAAAAATTAAACTAATACATTTGAATATTCATTGTTTCATTTGAACATTCATGTATATAGTTAAAAATTTTACTATTTTGTTGAAAATTAGTTCCTTTTTTTCGCTAAAAATTAGTTTTCATCAGAAACATTACCTATTATATTTGTGGTAAAAAAACTTATAATATTTAGTTTAAACTCAACTGCTTTTGTTTAAAATTCATGTTTTTTGCTTAAAAGTCATTATTTTCTGTAGAAAATAACTCTTTTTGGTAGATAGTTTATGTTTTTGGTTGAAAACAACAACTATTTGTTTTAAAAAACACCAATTTTGTTATTCTACATTTTTAGTAAAAAGTAATCCTCTTTAAAATTCATCATTTTAGCCCCAAAATTTAACTATTTTCTTGAAAACTGATTGTTTAAAAATGCATCTTTTCAGGTTGAAAACTCAACGATTTGTTTAAAAATTCCACATATAAATTTTTCTATGTATTTATTTATATATAGTTACAAAAATACCTTAATAAACTTTTTTAATAACTATGCTTAAGACATTTGTTATTTATGGACAGTTATGTGAAAATGTATCGTGTAAGCCTTTTGGCTTATTTACATGGTCATTATTAACTGAAACGTGACTTTGATAGACATGTAAATTACCTTAGTGGTAGAGCTTTCACAGCTCGTAAATTCTTGATAGGCTAAAATCAATGAATATTTACTGGTGAATGGTAGTTCACACCTTATAATTGATTTAAGGATTTGATTATTCACAAAATTTCACATTCTCTAACGTAGAAAGTTGTAGTTACGTGGTAATTAAATTATAAATTATTTTAAAAAATCTAAACAAAATATTTATATTTTAAATCAAACCATTTTTAACTAAAATCGAGAATATTGAAAAAAAAATCAATTTTTATCGAAGTAGTTTAATTTTCAAATAAAAACACATACATCTTCAAGTAAAAATGGAATAGTTAAATTTTTAGTTTAAAAGAAGAATTTTTAACAACAACAAAATTTCAACGAACTAGTTAAATTTTCATCCAAACAGATGAATCTTTAAGTGATAAAATCAATGTTTAACAAAGCAGTTCAACTTTCAAGAAAGCAGTTAAATTTTTTTACTAAAAAAAGATTAAATTAATACCAAAAATGGATTATTTTATTAAAGATTGGCCATTTTATGACACTGGCTATTCTAGATAATTAATTTTTAACAGAAAAAAGAAGGAATTTTCAACAAAATAGTTGAATATTGCACCAAGGTAGCTCAATTTTCAACCAAAAAGATGAATATTCAAACAAGAAGATTATTTTTAACAAAAGAGACGAATTTTTAACAAAATATATCAATTTTTAACAATAAAGTTAAATTTCGAATTAGAACAGTGAATTTTCAAGTAAGAATCTTAAATTTATAAAAAAATCCCATCATAATACATCAATCTTCAACTGAGGAGAATAAATTTTTACCTCAAATGAAATAGTTGAATTTTCAATTTAAAAAATTAAATTTCTACCAAAAAAAAACGAGTTTACAACAAACTAGTTAAACTTTTAATGAAAGTAAATTTGAAACCAAAAAGATACATTTTCGAGGAAGATTATTTATTGTTTAACAAAATACATCAATTTTGAAAAATATAGTTTAATTTTTAAAAAAACAACGAATTTTCAAGTAAGTCTTAAATTTCTAAAATAAAAAAAAACAGCAAAGAAAAATATTAATTTTTAACTAAACAAAAATTTCACCTACATTGAAATAGGTAATTTTCAATACAAAATATTAATTTTCAAAAAATTAGTTACATTTTAAACCAAACTATTTTCAACTTAAATCGAAAGTCTCTAAAAAGAAAAACGTGTTTATAGAAAAGAAATACATATAAATTTTAAAATAAAAATCTACATCTTTAACAACAAAAAAATAAATTTTAAAGTAACTCTTAATTTAATAGCTAAATTTTTAGATAAAAAATTTAATTTTCAACCAGAAAGATAAATTAGTTGCAAAAATGAAATAGTTAAATTTTCAGTTGAAAAGACTGACTTTTAACAAAAATAACGAATTATTACAAAATAGTTACATTTTCTACCAAAGGCATGAATTTACAAATAAAAAATGTAAATTTTTAATTGAAAAGGGAATGATTAAACTTTCAGTTAAGTAAATAAATTTGAAAATAAAAAGATGAATCTTGAAGCAAGAATTTCAATCTTTTACCAAAAAAATCGGAATTTGAACCTTATAAATGAATTTGCAATAGAGAAAGACAAATTTTAATCAAAAATGAAATTCATCGATTTTTAGTTTAATAAAATTAATTTCAAACCATATAAAAAATTTCTAAAAAAGAATTCAATTTTCGACAATAGAGATGAATTTTGCAAAAAGAAATATATTTTCAAATAAAATATCTACATTTTTAACTAAAAATTAAATAGTTAAACTTTCAGATAAGGAAATTAATTTTCACCCAAAACTATAAATTTTGAAGCAAGAATCTTCAGTTTCAACTTAAAATGCGAAATTTTAATCAAGTAAAACATGTTCTAATTCAATTTAAAAAAATTATTTTTATCCAAATTAGGAATTTTTAACAAAATGGTAAAAACTGTTATCTAGATGTGGATTTTCATGTAAAAAGTATACATTTTCAACTCTAAAATAATAATTAAACTTTCAGATAAAAAAATTAATTTTGATGGGAGAATCTTTATGGTCAACCTGGAAGCAAAATTTAAACCAAATTTTTCAATTTAAAAAGACATATTTTCACCAAAAGTGAAATATTTAAATTTTCAGTTGAAAAATTTAATTTTGAACCAAAATAACAAATCTTCAACGAAATAGTTAAATTTTTTACCCAAAATATCAATTTTCAGCGATAAAATTAAAGTTTTTAATTAAAAATTAAAGATTTACATTTTCAGACAAAGAAATTAATAAATCAACCAAGAAAAGAAGGAATTCTTAACCAAAAAGAAGAGTTTTCAGTCAAGAAGATTGATTTTATACTAAAAAAATAAAATTTTAACCAAATAGATTAAAGAAACTATTCTTTTATCAGAAAAACGATTTTTTAACAAAGTAGTAGATTTTGAATCTAAAAAAGATATATTAATATATAAAAATGGCATAGTTGAATTTCCAGTTAAAAAAGTGAGTTTTAAACAAACAAAAAAGCGAAATGTGAACAATATGCATAAATTTTTGGATAAATAAATATTCTACCAAGAAAGAAGAATTTTTAAACAACAAAATAATTTAAGTGAACAAATAGACGTTTTTCAACTTTCTATTGCAGGAAAAATTACTTTCTGCCTAATATGTATAAAACTACTTTAACGAATTTACTAAAATATAAAATTGTGTTAATGCGTAACATTAAGTATTGTTACGTTTTGACAAAATTTTGCAGATTAGCAAGGCTAATTAGCTATTTTGCTACTTATAAAATGAAAAAAGTAATTCTACAAAAGATATTAAAATGTCCTCTTTCTTGACTCTCCCAAAGGCTAACACAAACTTACGAACGAAGCGAGCCATGCGCGTACCACGCAAGTAGAATTGTTTTTTTAGAAAAATTAAGACAATATTTTTTATAAAATAATTTAAGAAATGCAAATTTATATTTTATAAGAAATATATTATGACTTAGATACCACAATACTATATTATTCTTGAAAAGAAATTAAAAGTCATTTTAAATATGCACTCTCCCATAGGCTAACAAAAACTTACGAGCGAAGCGAGCCTTGCGCGTAGCGCGGAAAGAGAATTATTTTTTTCACAAATTTAGAAAATAATTTTCATAAATTTATTTTTTCTAATAATTTAAGAAATGAGAATTTATGTTTTATAACAAATCACTCATTAATTAGATACTACAATACTATATTATTCTTGAAAGGGAATCAAGAGTAATTTTCAATATGCACTATCTCATACGCTCACAC
>NC_046660.1:19563066-19594565 GCF_010883055.1 Belonocnema kinseyi
TCTGATAATCTAAGAAATGAGAATTTTGTTTTATAACAAATTACTCATAAATTAGATACTACAATACTATACTAGTCTTTTAAAGAAATTAAAAGTCACTTTAAATATGCACTGTTCCATAGGCTCACACAAACTTACGAGCGAAGCGAGCCTTGTGCGTATCGCGGAAAGAGAATTATTCTTTTCACAAATGTAGAAAATAATTTTCATAAACTTATTTTTTCTAATGATTGAAGAAATGAGAATTTATATTTTATAACAAATCACTCATAAATTAGATACTACAATACTATATTATTTTTGAAAGGAAATTAAGAGTAATTTTCAAAATGCATTATCTCATAGGCTCACACAAAATTACAAGCGAAGCGAGCCATGCGCGTACCGCGCAAGTGGAATTGTTTTTTAGAATATTTAGACAATATTTTTTATAAAATAATTTAAGAAATGCAAATTTATATTTAATCAAAAATATCTAACGCATGAAATACCACAATACTATTTTATTCTTTAAAAAAAAATTGAGAGTCATTTTAAATATGCACTCTCCAATAGGCTCACACAAATTTACGAGCGAAGCGATCCTTGCGCGTAGCGCGGAAAGAGAATTATTTTTTTCACAAATTTAGAAAATAATTCTCTTAAACTTATTTTTTCTAATCATTTAAGAAATGAGAATTTTATTTTATAAGAAATCACTCAAAAATTAGATACTACAATACTATATTATTTTTGAAAGGGAATTAAGAGTAATTTTCAAAATGCATTATCTCATAGGCTCACACAAAATTACAAGCGACGCGAGCCATGCGCGTACCGCGCAAGTGGAATTGTTTTTTTAGAATATTTAGACAATATTTTTTATAAAATAATTTAAGAAATGCAAATTTATATTTAATCAAAAATATCTAATGCATTAGATACCACAATACTATATTATTCTTTTAAAGAAATTAAAAGTCACTTTAAATATGCGCTCTTCCATAGGCTCACACAAACTTACGAGCGAAGCGAGCCTTGTGCGTATCGCGGAAAGAGAATTATTCTTTGCACAAATTTGGAAAATAATTTTCATAAACTTATTTTTTCTAATGATTGAAGAAATGAGAATTTATATTTTATAACAAATCACTCATAAACTAGATACTACAATACTATATTATTTTTGAAAGGGAATTAAGAGTAATTTTCAAAATGCATTATCTCATAGGCTCACACAAAATTACGAGCGAATCGAGCCATGCGCGTACCGCGCAAGTGGAATTGTTTTTTTAGAATATTTAGACAATATTTTTTATAAAATAATTTAAGAAATGCAAATTTATATTTAATCAAAAATATCTAATGCTTTAGATACCACAATACTATATTATTCTTGAAAAAAAATTGAGAGTCATTTTAAATATGCACTCTACAATAGGCTCACACAAATTTACGAGCGAAGCGATCCTTGCACGTCGCGTGGAAAGAGAATTATTTTTTTCACAAATTTAGAAAATAATTTTCTTAAACTTATTTTTTCTAATCATTTAAGAAATGAGAATTTTATTTTATAAGAAATCACTCAAAAATTAGAGACTACAATACTATATTATTCTTGTAAAGAAATTAAAAGTCATTTTAATTATGCACTCTCCCATAGGCTCACACAAACTTACGAGCGAAGCGAGCCTTGCGCGAATGCGGAAAGAGAATTATTCTTTTCACAAATTTAGAAAATAATTTTGATAAACTTATTTTTTCTAATGATTGAAGAAATGAGAATTTATATTTTATAACAAATCACTCATAAATTAGATACTACAATACTATATTATTTTTGAAAGGGAATTAAGAGTAATTTTCAAAATGCATTATCTCATAGGCTCACACAAAATTACGAGCGAAGCGAGCCATGCGCGTGCCGCGCAAGTGGAATTGTTTATTTAGAATATTTAGACAATATTTTTTATAAAATAAGTTAAGAAATGCAAATTTATATTTTGTAAAAAATATCTAATGAATTAGATACTACAATACTATATTATTCTTGAAAAGAAATTATAAGCCATTTTAAATATGCACTCTCCCATAGGCTCACACAAACTGACGAGCGAAGAGAGCCTTGCGCGTACCGCGGAAAGAGAATTATTCTTTTTACAATTTTAGAAAATAATTTTCATAAACTTATTTTTTTTAATGATTGAAGAAATGAGAATTTATATTTTATAACAAATCACTCATAAATTAGATACTACAATACTATATTATTCTTGAAAATTTAAGAGATGAGAATTTATAGTTTATAAAAAATGACTAAGAATGTAGATACTACAATTCTTAATTATTTTTAAATATATTTCAGAATTCAGAAAAAATTCTTTTCTATAAAGTAGAACTTTTATTTTTAAGACTGCAAATGTAACGCAATTTAATAAACAATATCAAAACCGTGGAAATATTTAATAATATTCTTTGGGATGGAGTCCTCAATCCTGAGTGGAAATAATTGCAGTTATCTCGCTATTGTAAACCACATTGTAATTACCGCAACTCCACTTTGCGAATGTTGCTAATCGAAACTGCGGGTTATAATTGTTGATAGGCTATACAACAGATTGATAATAAAGCAAATCTCACATCTTGCTATCGGAATTGATTTACTGTGCGCAACGATAATTAAAAAAATAAAAAATAAGATCAATTTTTTTTAGATTTTGCTAACTTTATAAAAGGAATAACAAAACCAGTAAAATATAAATTTTATTAATTAATTAAACAATAATACGGTAACTTGTTTATTAAATGAAGTAGCAGTAAATATACGTGCGCAAAATGCGCATCCACATTTCTTTCCTAAGAATAAAAATATAAACAATAAAAAATCTCTAATTAAACAAACCTTTAAATAATAAGTTTTAAAAGTTTTCTGAGTAATGATTAGTAATTGATTATTTGGAATCGAAGGCATTTGGAATTAAAGAAAAAAAAATATATATATATTTTCTTTAATTTCAAATTTTATTTAGTTCCAAATGAAAAAGTTTAAGATCAGGTAAATTTTTTTAAATAGGACAATATTTCGATCAAAATGAAAAAAATTGAAAATGTTTTATTGCTGAATAGAAGCGTCCAACATTAATAATTTTTTAGACTAAATTTTTTTTCAGAAGCTCTCAAAATTTGTAAATATTTCAGAATATAAGTTTAAAATTTTGAATTTTCCAATAGAAATAAGTTGAAATTGTTCCAATTTTCTAATTCAGAGCGTTCATAATTAAAAAATTTAATTTTGTATCGCAGTATCACGAAACTGAATAATTTCATATCAAAATTTTAAACATGAAAATTTTCAAAATAAAATATTTTTAGGCTAGAATGTTTAAAATTAGATTATTTGAATATAAATTAAATTGAAGTGATGTTATTTCTCAATGAAGAAAGTTCCGAATTGAATAATACAAACTTTTAAATTTTGAAATTAAAGACCTAATTTAGTTTTTGTTTTTGTTGAATGAAGCTCCTGGAATTTCATAATTTCAAATTGTTGTTACATTCAAAAAAAGATAATTTAGTATTAAAATTGATTAGAAAATTTTTCCTAAATTTATTTTCACCGTTTAAATCGACAAACTTTCAATTAGAAACCTTCAAACTAAAATTAATCTAAGAAAAAGTCCGAAATGAGCTAATTTTAAATGGAATTTTTTTTTAATTAAAGTAAAAAATGTATATTTCGAAGCGTTACACTAAAATTACACTAAAATCCTTTCAAAATTTCAATTATTTTAATAAAATTGAAATCGTTTAAAAATAAAGCATTTTTTGATTATACTGTTAAAAATTCAAACCTTTTAATTTTAATTAAATGGTTATAACTCAAAATAGGGGAAAACTCTGAATGTAGCATTCAACGTGTAATTTTCGAACTCTATAATTTCAACGGTTCAAAATTAAAAAAATCAATTACGGAGATATCAATTATAGAATTTTATCTCTTTTTATTTTAATCATCGCCATTTTGAACTCACAAATTTCTCGTGACATATATTTTAATTTAAATAATTCCTTTTTTTCTAAATATCTTAACAAAACCCGAAGAATTCTAAAATGTTACAATAAAAATTTAAAAATTAGAGAAAATTAAAAACAAGATTGTCGTACATTTAAAGTAATTGAATAAATTTTTTCAAATAATAAATGTATTTTAGGTAAAAAATAAGGTTTACAAAATAAGATTATACTTTTTTCCATCATTTTTTATCAAATAAAAATTTCCTAAATGTAATTTTATTTCATGACAAAATTTATTTATGAATTTTTCTCAACATTCCTGATTAAAAGAAATTTTTAATTTTTTAATAGTTTTGAAATAATAGAAACTAAATTCGTTCTTAACATGAAAAAAGGATTACTCACACCATCAACAAAATGTCTGAAAAAATCTATACTGATTTAAGTTTTATTTAAAAAAGATTGATTTTCATTTTCGAAGATTTCAAAATATGTTTGCTATATCTACCTCAGGGATTTCAAACGCAGCTTTCTGTAAAACTGCTGTTATTGTTTTGAAGAGGTTCCTATTGCTTTCTTCGTCATCCTTCAAGTTGAAAATGATAATATTGTTTGCTCTATTCATGCGATCGAACGAGTCGATAGACTTTTTAAGATTTTTTAACGCATCCGCTACACCACTCTCCATGTTTTCGCGTATCCCTTTAAAGACACAATTCCAAACACATTTTTGAAGCTAAAAAAAAATCACAACAACTTTTTTATTTTAATTCGCACTGGAGGACAAGGCAAGGCCCAGTGATCAGGGAGTCGGAGCTACAAACTTTCGTTTGCAGTCCCCCCATTCTCGGCCTTCCTAGAACTGTTGGCCCAGGCAGTTTCGCAGGGGAGTCGGGCGAGAGCGGTTACGACTGCCGTCTTGGAAGGGAACGCGGTGCGCGAGTACTCAGTCGAGTATACTGCGCAAGATTATGCAATCCAATTGGAAACAGTTCAGGCGGCCCTGACTCTTTACGTTTTGATCTCTCAGAGTTCAGTCCAAAGCTATTTGAAGACAACCCTCAACACTGAATTTAAAAAGAGAGTTTGATTATTTACAAAACATGTCTGCTCGCTACAGCGCACAGTAGGAAAAAAGTGCATTTTTTGGTTCAAAATACGATTCCGGCCTGATTTTTAATTTAGTTTTTTAATTTTTTAATAAATAACTGAATATGACGAAAAAATAGCAATTTTTTCTATTTGACGTTTACTGCGCAATAAACAAAACATTGTGTCGTCAGAAAAATTCTTTTTTTCGATGTAAATTTTTTAACATTAGGAAATTCATGATAAATTCAGAAAAATTCATAAATTGCTGATAAATTTTTTTTAAACAAATTTAATAAATAAATGCATTATTTGGGAATTTGACGACGAAAAAGCTAGTTTTTTTCTAATGCCAGTCCTTCTAACTGGGAGCTTTAAAATAATTTCAGTAACATTCATAATAAGTTGCATAGTTTTATGTTTTTTCAAACAAATTTCATTTAAAAATGCATTATTCGGGCATCTGTCGACATAAAAACTCGTGTTTTTTTAAAAGTCAGTCATTTTAATTAAAAAAATGTTCTTTTTTATTCAGTACTCACAGTTAGCCAACACAAGAGGATTTTGAATACAAGGAATGATTACACAATACAGTTAATAATTGATGTATATGAAAAAATATTTTTAAAAGAATTTTTTCTGAAATTAAAAAAACTGACTTAAAAAAAAGAGTGTTTACATCGACAAATGCCCGAATAATTCATTTTTAAATTAAATTTGTTAAAGAAAAACATAAAATTAATCAACTAATTATAAATATTACTGAAATTATCGTAAAGTTCCCAATTAAAAGGACTAACATTTAAACAGACGATTTTTTCCGTCGACAAATGCCTAAATAATGCATTTTTTTTATTAAATTTGTTAATAAAAATCATAAAATTCATGAACAAATTATTAATGTTGCTGAATTAACATGCAGGTCTCAATTAAAAGAACTGACATAAAAAAAACGAATTTTTCATCAACAGATGTCCAAATAATGCATTTGTTTCTTAAGTTTGTTGACAAAAAAAAATTATCAAAAAGTGATGGATGTTGCTAAAATTAGCATGAAGTACCCAATTAAAAGGACTGGAATTGAAAAAAAATGAATTTTTCCGTCGATAAGTGCTCGAATAATGCATTTGTTTATTAAATTTGTTTGATAACATCAGAAAATACATCAACAAATTATGAACCTTCTAAAATTATTATAAGGTTCCTAATTAAAAAAAAAACTGACACAGAAAAAAATGACTTTTTCTGACGAAAAATGTCTGAATAATGCATTTGTTTATTAAATTTGTTTATAATGTAAAGAATAATAGACTTGAGAGAAACGGTTTTCATAAAAATATTGTATCCATTCAAATTTCTTGCAATATAATTTTAAAAAGAACGTTAAATTATTGAAAATGATAGAAAACACATTTCCAACAAATAATTTGTTTACAAAATTTTGTTGTTTATTGTATCATGATGGAATATCATCATATAATGTAAATATATGAAACGTCGATGATTACAACAATTTTCCTATTATTCAGGAGCAGCGGGAATGTTAAATAGAAAACATTTTAATTTTCTTCTTCATATTTCTTTATTTATAAAAAGAATTAAAAAGTTAAATTGAAATTCAAATTTGACAACTTTTTTTGAAATTTTATGAGCTTTCAAAAAAAAAGCCATGCAAATTTGAGCATAGGTTCAACAGAACTTCTGAATTCAATATGTGTTTAAAGCAAATCTGGAAAATTGTATATTTTGCAGGACTTTAAAAAATTGTAGGAAAAATTTGAATCATACAAAAAAATATTTTGAGCTTTTACAAATTTTAGTGAAGAGATTCTAAGTTAATTTTAAATCATTTTTAATTTAAAAAAAAAATGAATTTTAAAGGAACATTGAAAAAATATTATAAAACAATTTTAATTTTTTTTATAAAATTTGAAGAAGAATGCAGAGAATGCAGGCCTCTGCTTGGGAATTATGAAAAGAATTACACTAAATACACAGTTGAAATTTTTATTAAATTTTTGAATTTTCAAAATAAAAGACCAATTTTCTACAAAACAGTTGAATTTTCACAAAAAAAAATGTTTCAGTGAGCACTTCAAAAAAAAAAGGATTTTAATTTTAAATTCAAAACAGATAAATACAACCAACAAAGACCAATTTTAAACCAACTATTTAAATCTTCCATTAAAAAGATTTATTCTTAACCGTACAGTTACATTTTTATTAACCAAAAAAATAATTCTCTACCAAGAAATACTAATTAATTTAATTTGATTATTTTTTAGTTTATATTGTTCTCGTTTTCTAAAAATTTGGAACTAAATAGTTGAGCTTTTATCTATCAAAAAAATTGAACCAAAAATGATGTGATGTCATTTTTGTTGAGAAGAATCAGTTTTCAAATAAATAAAAAAAAAATTTTCAAAGAAACAGTTTAATTTTGTTTCAAATAGTTAAGTTTTATAAAAAATTATGAAATTATTAAGCTAAAGTCAATTTTTTTATAAAAAAATTTGAACATTCTACCTAAAAATATTAATTTTCAACAAAAATATTATTTTAAATCCGATCAGTTAAATTTTGAACGAAATAGTTGAATTTTCACTTCAAACAAATTATTTTTAACTAAAAAAAAAAACGATCGCTTCGATCAAAATAACAAATTTCTAACTAAAAAAATAAAGTTTCAAGAAAGTCGTTCAACTTTTAACCAAGGAGTTCAATTTTTGTTCTAAAAAGATGAATTTCAAACAGATTAATTTTCCAAAAAACAATTGTATTCTTAAACAAAAAATGTATTTTCTCTCAAAACATAAGATTTTTAAAATCAATCTCATTAATTAAATTATAACTATTTTGTTTACAATATCGTATTTTTTGGCAGAAAATCAATCTTTCTAGTAAAAGAATAATATTTTTGAATTCAAGATCTAACTCATTTGTAAGAAATGAGGCTTTTTGGATGAATTTAACCATTTCTGACTTAAAATAATAAAATTATTAAAATATTAACCATTACATTTTTTAAGGTTGAACTTTTTCAGTTTAGAATGCAACTTCTTTTTTGAAAATGAACTTTTTTTATTGCAATTTTGATTTGATATATTTCAAATCTTCAAAAATCTCTTCGGATTTTATCAAGAATTTTGATACAATTATATTTATATAATCTTAAAAACAAATTAACAAATAAATTTAGAGCTAACTATAAATTCAATTATTAAATTTTCGGGACGATGCACTTTCGTCAATGATTTATCGTGTAAAATGTGTCGCAGGATACTCAAAGCTAATGCTTGAAGATATATAGACGATAACCTAGGATAAATAGGTGTCATAATTGCAAGATCGACCAGAAATAAGGCCAACCACTTATCGTCCCTCATCTTTCTTATTAGTAAAATTAATAATACTATTAACAAAAAAAAAATTTAGGGACTGTCGTACAGGTTGGGACACTGTATAGGGTGGAACACTATATCGATTGGGACACTATATACGTTGGGACACTGTATAGGTTGGGACACCGTGTAGGTTGGTGCACTGTATATGTTGAAGCACTGTGTAGATTGAGACACTGTATAGGTTGGGACACGGTGTAGGTTGGGACACTTTATAATTTGGGAGACTGTATGGGTTTGAATACTGCATAGGTTGGGACACTGTATAGGTAAGAACACTGATTAGGTTGTAACACTGTATAGGTTAGGACACTGTATATGTTGGGACACTATATCAATTAGGACACTATATAGGTGTGGAAACTATATCAGTTAGGACACTGTATATGTTGGGACACTTTATATGTAGGGACACTATGTGCGCTGGGAGACTTTACAAGTAGGGACACTATGTACGCTGGGACACTGTATAGGTTGGAACACTGTATAGGTTGGAGCACTTTATAAGAAGGGACACCGTATAGGCTGAAACACTGTATAGGTTAAAACACCGTCTAAGTTGAAACACTGTATAGGTTGGGACACTGTATAGTTTCGGACATTGTGTAGGTTGGGACACTGTATAGGTTGGAACACTGTATAGGTTGGGACACTTTACAGGTTGGGACACTGTACAAGTTGAGGCACTGTACAGGATGAGGTACTGTATAGGTTGGAACACTGTAAAGATTGAGAGAATGTGTAGATTAGGGCACTTTATAGGTTGGTACACTGAATAGGTTTGGTATACTGTATGGGTTGGGCACTGTATAGATTAAGCATTATGTAGGTTGGGACACTGTATAGTTTGGACACTGTGTAAATTGTGACAATGTATAGGTTGGAAAACTGTATAGGTTGGAACACTATAAGTTAAGACACTGTATAGGTTGGGACACTGTATAAATTCGGACATTGTGTAGGTTGAGACAATGTATCGGTTGGAACAATATAAGTTGAGACACATTATATGATGGACCACTATATAGCTTGGGACATTATGTAGGTTGGGACACTATATAGGTTAGAGCACTGTAGAGGTTGGGACACTGTATATGTTGGGAGACTGTATAGGTTGGAACACTATATAGGTCGAGACACTGTACAGATTAGGCCACTGTATAGGTTGAGGCACTGTATAGTTTGGACATTGTGTAGTTTGGGACATTGTATAGATTAGGACACTTTATAGGTTGGTACACTGGATAGGTTTGGTATACTGTATAGGTTGGGCACTGTATAGTTTGGACATTGTGTGGTTTGGGACACTGTATAGTTTGGAAATTGTGTAGGTTGGGACACTGTAAAGATTGAGACAATGTGTAGATTGGGACACTTTATATGTTGGTACACTTGATAGATTAGGTATACTATATAGGTTGGGAAAATTTATAGTTCGGACATTGTGTAGGTTGGGACACTGTATAGGTTGAAACACTGTATAGGTTGGGACACTGTAATAGTTTAGTCACTGTATAGGTTAGGACACTGTAAAGATTAAGAAAAATGTGTAGATTGGGACACTTTATAGGTTAGTACACTGGGTAGGTTTGGTATATTGTATAAGTTGGGACACTGTATAGTTTATAACACTGTATTGTTGTGGATTGTGTAGGTTGGGACACTGTATAGGTTGGAACACTGTATAGTTTGGGACACTGTATAGGTTGAGACACTGTATAGGTTGGGACACTGTACAGGTTGAGACACTGTATAGGTTGGGACACTGTGAAGATTGAGACAATGTGTAGATTAAGACAATTTATAGGCTGATACACTGGATAGGTTTGGTATACTGTAGAGGTTGAGAAAATGTATAGGTTGGGACACTGTACAGGTTGAGACACTGTATAGTTTGGAACACTGTGAAGATTGAGACAATGTGTAGATTAAGACAATTTATAGGCTGATACACTGGATAGGTTTGGTATACTGTAGAGGTTGAGATACTGTATTGTTTGGGACACTGTATAGTTTGGGACATTGTGTAGGTCAGGACACTGTATAGGTTGAAAGACTGTATAGTTTGGGACAATAAGTAGGTTGGGACACTGTATAGGTTAGGACAATGTATAGTTTGGGACACTGTACAGGTTGTGACACTGTATATGTTGGGATACGGTATAGTTTAGGACACTGTACAGGTTGGGACACTGTATAGGTTGAAGTACTGTATAGGTTGGGACACTGTATAGGTTGAGTCACTGTATAGGTTGGGACACTGTAAAGATGGAGACAATGTGTGGATTGGGACACTTTGTAGGTTGGGACACTGTATAAGTTGAGACACTGTACAGGTTGGGACACTGTATGGGTTGGGACACTGTATGGGTTGGGACACTTATAGTTTGAGACATTGTGTAGTTTGGGACACTTTATAGGTTGGGACACTGTATAGTTTGGGACATTGTGTAGGTTGAGAAACTCTATAGGTTAGAAAACTGTATTAAAGATGGAATAAGCGTATTCCAGAAGAAGAAATCAAATGTTTTATATCGAAGTGAAGCAGTTTTGAATTTGACTTGGATATGATTTTAATAAGACTAAAAGGCCAAGGGATAACATTCTTTATAATAATTGTTAAAAATTGATATCTTAAATTCATAATTATTATATAATGTTTTTGTTTAATATATAGAACATCAAACTGTTTACTAAAATGCGCTAAAATACGCTATTATTTTAAAAATTGTATAAATATATTCAAAAACTTAAACAGCTTGAATCACAATAGCAATTTCAGACTGAAAACACCAAAGTAACATACAACAAAGTTATTTAATATTGTAAATCTTATTGTAATTCTATTTTTTTTAAATCATTAAGATAAGGTCAAAAATATTTACATAACCTAAAATTGTTCCAAAAATTTCGATTTTTTTTAAATCGCATGATTTTGTGAGAAATTACCTATTCCCGGTGCTAAATGTAAACATAATCTTACATTTTTCAACATTTTTTAATCTTATTTTTAAATCCAAAGTTTTTTTACTAAAAATACTGATTTGCGGTGTACAGCACCGACATAACCTAAGATTCTAAAAAGTTGTGAATCTTATTTAAAAAATATAATTTAATTTTTGAAAATACCAACTTTAACGACAGCCAGTAAGATAATCAAAAATTATTAGAAGATTGTTAATATTGTTTGAATTGTAATTATTTCTTCATAATGTCAATTTCCGATATAAAATGCCCACGTAACCTTAAATTGCTGAAAATTGTAAATCTTTTTTTTTAATCTATTTTTTTTCTAAATACAAATTTTAGTTTCTAACAAAAAACACTAAGACAGTCCGAAATATTCGACGATATATAATAAAATACATAGAATAGAATAGAATTTTAAATCTTAAATGAAACCATTAAAACCTCTCTAATTTTTAATAATATTAATTTTCAAAAATGAAGAGTTTTCTAATAAAAAGATTGTAGATTATAGATAAATTGTATAATTATAACATTTAAAATAATTTAAACCATTTTAGCGTTTAAATTTTTCTATAAATTTTAAAGTTTTAAACGAAATAATTTTACTTTAACATAAAATTTTTATCAGTAATGTTTCTAAATCACATTATAATCTTTAAACTTTCTTACATTTTCAAAAAAATAAGAAAAACTTAGTTATGGGCAAAAACTTGTTTTGAAGAAAATTGAAATTTGAATAATTTTTAAAGATTAGAAGGTTCAGAAGGTCCGATAAGATTAAAAAAGGATTCTCTTAAGATTCGTGTGCAAATTTTATATAGTTTTTATTATATTATTATAATATAATTAATATAATTTAATTTTTAAAATAAATTTGAGAAATATTTAGAAAAATTGAAGAAATTCAAAAAGAATTTTAAGCTTTAGAAATTGTTTAGAAATTTAGATTCTTAAAGATTTTAAAAATAAATTTTAGAAGCTTTAAAATAATTTTGATAAGTTTCAAGAAAATAAAAAAAAATGTCTTAAAATTCCTGGGAAAATTTAGAAGATTATAAGTCAATTCTCGTACATTTTGAATAATTTAAAAAAATTTTAAGAATAATTAGAGTTAATTAGAAATATGATTGGGCATTTAAGACGTTTCAAATAGATTAGAAATATTTAAAAATTTAAAAACTTTTCTCTAAAATGTATTAAATACTTTTTGATTCCTTCCAAACTTATGAATGTAATATATACATCTTTTGAAAAGAATCAAATTTTTTCTATTATTTTGTAAAATCCTATAAAATAAAAAATGGCTTAAAATTTTCTGGATTCTTTTTTTTAAATCTAATACAGCAGTGAAAAATCTTTTTGAATTAATTAATTGGAAAATTAAATTGATCTGATAATACTCTGCCGGATACCAAACGACGTGTTATATAAGAAAATAATGAAAAGGAGCTGGATACATTTTATTAGGTTTCAGAAAATATCAAATATAAATGTGTATTTTTATATAGCCTGATTCATATTCCACATTTCAAATCGTTTTCCTAGAATTCTGTGAAAAATGTTATTTTGCTCGCGTAACAACTTGGAAGAGTATTGGACTCTATCGTAACCCGAAGTTATACAAATGACTTTGCAAGAGACAGTTTCCAATAAAAATAAATGTATGCAACATAAATTTATTGACTGGGAATATTTTATTTTGCGCAAATGCTTGAATTTTATTTAAATTTTTTGACATGTAGATTTTTGAAATTAATAAAATTTTAATCGTTTTTATTTAAGGTTTGATTTCCTCTTTTTTTATTAATAATCAATTTTTTTCTACCATCCATTTTCAAACTTTATTAGAATAAACAGTTTCACGTCTTACAAAATTCTGATTTCACCTTGATTTTTTGCGATTAAATGAAAAAATTTTTTAAATGAAATATCAAATTGTAATTATGCAGATCGACATTTAAAATTTTTAATTATACGAGTTTCAATTTTTGCAATTAGAAATTCTCTAATTTTTATCATCACAACCACCACAATTTATTTTTATTTATTATATATTTTATTACATTATTTTTTTTTCTTATAATTTTATTTCAAACTACAAAATTTTTAAACTTAGGCATTTTTTAATGAAATTCTTAAAAATTTTAGAAGTTTAAATTGAAAATCTCTAAATTAAAAGGTAACATTTTTAAAACATTTTTAATTTAAAATAATGCAAGTTTTAATTTATACAATTGAAAATTCTGTATTTTTGATGATTTACAATTTAAATGTGATTAATTTGAAAACTCTTGACTTTTGATCTTCAAAATCATTAAAATCATCACAATTCAACATTTTTTATTTATACATCTTTGAACATTCTTAAATTACAAATTTAGGCGTTTTTCAATGCAAATTTTTCAAATTAAAAAATTTGTATTGCCATTTCTAAAAATTGTAGATCTTTAAATTTTAAATCGTTAAAATTGAAAAGTTTTGTATTTTGAAAATTTACAATTAAAAATGATGTCAATTTTAGGTTTTACAATGAAAAATTCTGCATTTTTGCTGATTTACATTTAAAATGTCATCAATTTGAAAACTCTTGACTTTTGATCTTCGAAATCTTAAAATTCATCCCAATTTAGGAATTTTTATTTATAAATCTTTAAAGCTTAAGCATTTTATAATAAAAATCTTAAACGTTTAATAATTTTTAATTGTAAATTGCACAAATTGATGAACTTTTAATTGCTATTCTTACAAATGTTAAATCTTTAAATTGAAAAGTTAAATTTTTTTTTTGATTTACGATTTAAAAATATGCAAGTTTCAAGTGCTGCAATAAAAATTATGCAATTTTGATGATTTAACATTTGAATTTTTATCAATTTCAATACTCTTGACTTCAAATCATCACAATTGAAAATTTTTCAGATGTTGATACATATTTAAAATTTAAGAATTTTAAAATAAAAATCTTAAATATTTAAAAACTTTTGATTGTAAATTATTAAAATTGAAGAATTTTTTAATTTCAGTTTTTTAAAATCGTAAATCTTCAAATCGAACATTTTTAACATTGAAAGGTTTTTAATTTTTAACATTTTTAATTTTGAAAATTTTTCAATTAAAAATGATGCCAATTTTAGGTTTTGGAATTAAAAATTCTGTAATTCAGATGATTTAGATTTTTCATGTCATCAATTTCAAAAATCCTTTAAATATTTAAGAATTTTCCATTCTTAATTGTTGAAAATAAAGAATTTATAATTGCAATTCGGATTTGCAATTAAAAATGTAGTAATTTTTATGATTTACATGTGAAATGTCATAAATTTCAAAACTCTTGGCTTTTGATCCTAAAAACCATCAAAATTTAAGGTTTTTTATTTATACATCTTTAAAATTAAAAAATCTTAAACCAACAAACTTGAAAATTTTTTAATTTTCAATTTGTAAAGTGTTTAAGTTGAAGAACTTTACAACGCAAAACTTTAAAATTGTATCATTTTTAATTCAAAATCCTTAAAATTGAAGAGTTTTCAATTCACAGAATGTAAATTAAAATTTCTGTAATTTGAATGCTTCGGAACCCAAATTTCTTCAATTTAGAAGATTTAATATTTAAAGCTTGACTTCTGATCTTAAAAATCATGAAAATTAAATTTGTTATTCATGTGTCTTTATAATTGAAAAATATGTACCTGGAACTGTTGAAAATTGTAAAAATTAAAATTTTAAAACTTCACAGTTCAAGATTTTCTGATTTTGGTATATAAAATTAAAAATTTTGTCATATTGATACTTTACATCCGAACCTTATTTAATTTGGAGGATTTCAAATTGAAAAATTTACTTTTTAAATACAAAATCAAATTGAATTCAAGAATTTTTATTTAAAATTTTCTAAAATTTAAACGTCTTTAATTGCAACTCTCAAATTTAAAAAATGTAAATTGTACGTGTCTAAAATTAAAAAGGTTTTACTCTGGAAATTTACAATTAAAATCATTGAAGTTTTGCAATTAAAAATTGTCTAATTTCGATGATTTACATTTGAAATTCGTTCAAATTCAAAGATTCAGAATTAAAAACTTAACTTTTAATATTTAAAATCATCCAAATTTAAGAATTAATATTTATACGTTTTTAAAATTAATTTAAAAAATCGACAATTAGAAATTATGCCAATTTTAGTTTTTGCAATAAAAAATTCTGTAATTTATATTATTTCGATTTCAAATGTTATCAATTTAAAAACTCTTGATTTTTGACACATAAAATCATCAAAATGTTGAGAATTTAAGAATTTTAATTTATACATCTTTAATATTTAAGAATTTTGAATTGAAAATTTCAAATATTTAATAATTTTCAATTTTAAAATGTTGAAACTGAAGATTTTTTAATTGCAATTCTTGAAAATTACAAAATATAAATTTGAAAACCTTACAAATCTTTAACATTTTAATTTTTTTTAATTACAATTAAAAACTATCTTTAATAATTAAGAATTTTTAATTGTCAATTGTTCAAATTGAAGAACCATTAATTGTAAATGTTATAAGTAGTATAATTAAAAATCAAATTTTTTTCAAATTTAAGAGTTTTTAATTTTAAAAATTGATAAGTAAAATTCCTGTAATTTTGATGCTTTAGATTAAAAAATTCTTTCGTTTCAAAAATTTAGAATTTGAAACTTGACTTTTGATCTAAAAATTTGTTAAATTAAAATTTGCATATATATTTTTTATAGTTAAAACATTTTCAATTGAAACTCTTTAAAATTTTAGAAACCTAAATTTTAAACCTTCAAAATTTATTTGGCAATTAAATATCATAAATTAAAAATTCTATAATTTTGATCATTAACATTGGAAATTTATTCAATTTTTAAGACTTTTGATTAAATACCTGACACTTGATTTTCGAAATCAATAAAATTCAAGATTTTTCATTCATGCATCTCGAAAATTTTAATGTTTTTAATTTCGACTGTCTAAAATTGTAGAATCTTGCATTGTGAAACTTTAAAATTGAAAAGTTTTTGATTTTGACAATTTACAATTCAAACTTATTTAAGTTGTTAGTTTTAGAATTCAAAATTCTGTAATTTTGATAATTCATATTTGAAATCTCTTCCATTTGGAAAATTCACAATTAAAAACTTGACTTTTGATCTTCAAAATCATCTGAATTTAATAAATTAAAAATTATAAAATGTATAGGTTTTTAAACGAGGATGCTGTAATTTTTATGATTTACATTAGAAATTTCTTCAATTTGGATTATTAAAAATGAAAAATTTTACTTTTAAACTTCTAAATTATCTAAATTTTGTTATATTTATTTATACATTTTGTTAAATTTAACTATAAAAAACAAACAATAAAACCAAATCATTTTTAATTATACACATCGAAAATTGAAGGATGTTCAATTTCAAAACAAAATTTAGGACAGAATATCATATTTAAATTAAATTTACTGATTACTAGAAGCTGATTAAAATAAAAATGAAATTAATTTTTTACGTTAAATATTAAATTATACTCGATTTCTGGTCTAATAATTGGAGAAATGAGAAAAAATCTGCCTCATACCGGATGGTCTCGGTGGCCTAATTGGTTAACGCTCCACTTATGGAACGCGGCGTTCTCGGTTCAGATATGGGCGGAGGCAGATTTTTTTTCTCCTTTTTCCAAACTTGATTCCAGTAATCCAAAATAATTTAATATTTAAAAAAAAATAATTCACACCCTGGTAAAAAAATAGAATAATTTTCTTAAATTTATCTCTGAACTCTAGCACAAAATTAGGAAAACCTTATCTGAGTAAATTAACCAGAATTTTGGGAAATGATACTTAATTTCAAAAAAGAGGTCAATGAGGACGAGAATGAAGTGAATTTGAAAAAAATGCTTGTTCAGGAAAATGCAATTATGTGGAAATACAGGTTGGGAAAAATGAAAAAAGACTAAGTGGAAAAGTGATGAACATTCGGGTTCTCACAAAACGGTTTTTTCAGAGCTGTATTATATTCTGAATAAAATGGAACGAATCTTGAGGTCCAGTTTTCGTTCTTCAGGCTCGATTATTGATCCACAAATTAATTGGATATTTTCTATTTTAAAAAAATAATAAATCAAATATTAAATCCACTAAAAACAAACACCAATTTTTCCGGTTTCGCCATGGATACTTCTGATCGAGATTTAAAATAATAATTTTTTTATTGACGTTCGACGAGATTAATTTTACTTTTTAATTTCTAATTTTATAGGGGCATATATTAGATTTATCAGTCAGGCATATAAAAACAGCCACTTCTATGAAAAATAATTAAAAGCAAAATTTTAGTTGGGAAAATATCACATCAGGTGTCATTTTATTAATTTGGTCGCAAAATTGGGTAAGAATTTTGAATTGATTTTGTTAATTGGTTTTTTATTTGATTAGCAAACTGCACATCCGAACGATCTAATTTTCAATATTAATTGCCTGGCATTCTGGTTTCTTCAAGAGATTTATAACCCAATATAAAAAAATTTGAATGTTTCGCTTTTCTTAAAAATTCGTCTTTTTTATTTTAAAAATCATGTCTTTTGAAAAAATTTCATTTTTTTTAACAGTCTACTATTATATTTTTGAATGAATATTTTTCTTCAATAGTCAAAAATGTAATTATTGTGTTAAAAATTCAAAAGTTTTGTTCAAAATAGATTCCTCTTTGTTGGTCAATTTATCGTTTTTAGTTTAAAATTCAACTATTTCGTAAATAGTTTGCCTTCTTACCTTTAAAATTAAAATTTGTTGTAAATAATTCAAACTTTCGTCTTGAAAACTCAACAAAAATTTATCTCTGTTTGCAAATCTAACTCTTTTTTTAGTATTCGTTTTTGTTGGTTACAAATTATTTTTTTTTCTGAAAATTTAACTATTGTATTTTTGCTTACTAATTCATCTTTTGTATTTGAGAATTAAACTATTTCGTTGAAAATTCGTCCTTTTTCGGTTAAACTCAATTGTCTTTTATTTAAAATAAAAATCTGTTTTGGTTCAAATATCAACAATTACATGTTTTGTTAAGAATTAAAATTATGTGTTGGACAATTTAAATTATTCGATGAAAGTTAAACTAATTTTGAAACACAAATTTCGTTGTTTGAATATTTAAGTATTTTGTTGAAAATTCGCGTTTTTGGTAGCATTTTTTTTAACAGAAACTATAACTATTTCATTTGAAGATTCACATTTTTAGTTAAAGTTTCAATTCTTTTTAGTAGAAATGTACTTCTGGTTAAAAATGTAATAATTTTTGGTTGAAAGTTAATTGGCTTAAAAATTTCCCTTATTGGTGAAAAATAGAATTCCTTTGTTGAAAACTTTTTTTTTAATTTTTAATTTCTCATTTTAGTTGAAAAATCATCTGTTTGATAAAGAAAATTAATATTTTCAGAATTAATCCTCAAAACTGAATTATTCAGTTAAAAACTGTTTTTTTTCGGTTAAAATTTTTTTTTAAATGCAAATAATTCAATTGAAATAACTGAAAATTCCCGTTTTTAAGTCTATCTCTTTTATTAAAAAATTACTTTTTTAAAAATTTATTTTGTTTTAGTTGAATATTTATTTTCTACCTATAATTGAGCTAGTTCGTTTTTGGTTACAAATTTATGTTTCTTGGTTGATAAGTGAATTATTTGTTCGAGAAAGGACTTTTTTATTTGAAAATTTAACTATTTTGTTAAAAATTCGTTTTATCAATTTAAAAATTTTTTTACCTGAAATTAAACTACTTCAGTTGAAGATTCATAATTCAAGTCGAAAATTAGTATATTTTAATAGAAAATTCAAATTTGGATAAAGATATAACTATTTTTGGTTAAAAGATATTTTTTATTATTTTTTTTATTCCTCTTTTCTATAGTTAAAAAATATATTATTGAGTTACAAATAGGGTTAAAAAGTTGAAATTCTTTGTTAAAAATTTTTTTGTCAAGTGTTTTAAAAATGCAACTATTTTGTCAATAATTTAACGTTTCTGAATGCAAATTCAAGTGTTTGGTTGAAAATTCACGTTGTGAAGAAAGAAGGATTCAATCATTATTAATTTGGAAAAAAATTCAAGTGAATTTAGAATATATTTAATAGTAACAATAAGATTTGAAAATAATTAAAAACTTTAAAATATTTAAAAACATTTAAAACAAAGTGTAGATATTTGAAGATTTCGAACAAAAAGTTCACAAACCTAAAAGTATTCCGAAATCCTAGAAAAACTAAAAAGCATTTTTTTAAACCATAATTTTCGAAAAAGAATCTGTAAGATTCTAAGTCAGTTTTTTTTAATCTCGCAGGATTTTCAAATAATTGTTGGAAAAATTAGACTTTCAAGTTAATAACAAAATTTCCATTAGATTTCTAAAAAATTCTGAAATAATTATTTGATTTAAACAAATTGGTAAGGTTAGATTTGAAAAGATTACAAAAGAAAAATAATGATTGATAAATTAATGTTTATTGCTTCAAACTGCTTCAAGTGATATAATTTTGAAAACAATAATTTTGTTTATTAATTTTTAACTTATCGTATTGAAAATATTAGCGCAAATTTCTATTTTTTGAAATCTTTGAATCTCAAAATATATAAATGGTATCAAATTTTTATTTCGTAGTTTAACGGCTTTTAATTTAAAAAATGTAAACTGAAAAATGCTGATTATTTATATTATTATCTTTTAATATTTTACCATTCCTTTAAATTTTAATCAAAGAAACTTTTTTGAAATAGCTATAATGCTAGCATATTATTTTTAAATTATTTAATCGCAATATTCTAAATTCCTGTAGATTCTTGTACTTGTAAATTTATGTATTAGAACTTTTTTGTAAATTTTTGTAGAAAAGTAAAACTAAAATAAAACAGAAATATACCCAAACAATACAAAGAAAAGTACACAATTCGTGTTAATAAAAAAAAATTAATTTACTGTAATTTTTATTGGAATTTATTGCTTTTTTATGTAGATACTTTCCAATCTGGATTTAGTAATCCTGGATTTAGTGTTTCCGAGAATTGGCGCAGGGCCCCCAATTTCGGAATTTTATTGCATTGTGCATGCTTTGCGTCAACAACTGGATTGGTTACCGTTGGCGCGCTTATTTGAAATGATTACTTTTTCTTTGTTTTTGTTTTATAATTGTTGACAACAATTAATATTTGGGAAGAGCATAGAAATATAAAAAATTATTTTGAATTAATATTTTCGTTGAAAATATATTCTTTTCTTTAAATTTAAAATTGATTGTTTATTTTTAAATAGGAAAAATCATAAAATCCTTCTAAGTTTCATTTTATAAGTCTACTTTGTGATCGAAGAATTAGTTTTAAAAGTTTTAGAAATATCATTTGTAGCAAACAATTTTCTTGTTCATTTAATCATTTTAAAGAAACGCGCCAACGGTAACCAATCCAGTTGTTGACGTGACGCATGCGCATCACGAAAAGATACTAAAATTTGAAGCACTGGGTAGGTCGAGAGAGTTTATATCAAGAAAGAAGATAGCGTTGTGCAACGAATATAACAGTGTTGAATATAGTTTTTCTTTTATTTCAGTTTCCACGATTAATTGAAGCTCTCTTTTGAACTGGAACTCAATTACAAAATGTAATTCCAGATTACACAAAAAAGGTGTGGAAACTCAGTTCTCATTGTAATCCAACCTATTCTATCACTTGCACATTTCACGAGAATTTTGAAACATATATATTGCACAAAGGCTTTTTTCAGTTCCACTGAACCGTTGCGCTACAGCGCGCTGGAAACATTACGTCGTTTATTAATGATATGAATATATTAAAAAAAGATTAAAATGATTTCAATTTCAAATTGTATAGTTTATTTGCTTGAAAAATATGATCTGATAACAAAATTTTAAATACAGTCGAATCTGGATTTATTGGTGTCCACTCAGGCGTGACAAAACAGAAAGAGAGAAACAGGGGAGAGACAAAAATGCTCCAAGAATCTTTATTTATTTATTTTATTAATTTTCTGCACCATCAATTTTGTATATCGAAATTTCCATATACATAATTCTACCTAATCACATAATTTATTTCTAAATTTTCTAAACATTATTTACACAAGAAAACATTTAAATTGTCAATGATTGTTTAATATTAGGAAGTAATTATGTTCTTAAAATTTTGCTACCACACTATAAGTTCTTAACTTTTTTACATTTTCTTAGAGATAAGAAAAGTTAATTCATGTGGAAAACTTATTAATAATTTAGCTTTTTAATCATTTTAAAACATTTTAAAATTCAATTTTTTTAATTTCTGGGAAAATTTGTAATGATTTAGGTTTCATTTTAAAGCAATAATTTTAAGTTTTGAACATTTCAAAATGTGTGGAAAAAGAATATGGAACAATTAAGACAATTCTTCTAATTTTTCAGGATTAAAAAAATTAAACATTTAAATTTTCATCAAAATAGTTCAAATATCCACAAAATAGTTTAATTTTTGACAAAGTCATTAAATTTACAACCAACAATGATTGACTTTGAATTAAAGAATTCTATTTTTAAAAGAAAAAAATCTAACCTATCAAGAGAAATAAATTTTTAAACAAAAAGACGAATTTTCAACTAGAAAAATTAATTTTTACCAGGAAAGATTTTTCAGGGATGAGAGAAAACAATGATTTTGAACAACAACAAAACATCAATTTTTAATAAAATATCATAACCTTCAACCAATAAAATAAATTTTTGCGAAGTTAATTCAAATTTTAAGCGAAAAAAATTTCAAATTATTCACGCTTGGAAATATTATAAAGTTTCAAGAAAATGAGAAAAAAATCTTTAAGTTTCTAGGAAAAATAAAAATTATTTATTTTGAAAAATCAATTTAAAAACGATATTCAAAAAGATTTCAAAACATTTTAAAAGATTTCTAAAAGGAACCTGACAGATTTTAAGACAATTTTTTCAATTTTGCTGCATCTAAAAAAAAATGTTCACGAAAAATTTAAATAATTTAGAAATGTTAGGAGGTTAAAAATTTTTGAAGGATTAAAAAAAGATTTCTCTCAAGATTTATGAAAAAATTTTGTTTATGATTTTTTATTTTGAAAACTGAAATTTAAGAGAAAATTCAAAAGTTGAAAAAAAATGTTTAGATAAAGACCGAGTAAATTCAAGAAAAATTTCGAAGAATTGAAGAGATTAAAAAAGAATTTTAAATGGTTAATGATTTAAAAAAATTAATTTTTCCTCAAGATTTCAAACGAAAAACTTTAGAAGTTTTTGCAGATTTCAAGAAAATTTTTTTAAATTTTGAATTATGCTTTAAAATTACTAATAATTTTCATAAATACATTTTAATTTTATATCATGCTACGCAAAATTAGGTTAAATATGTTACAAATTAAAAGATTAAAAATGTTTTTTAAATTAAACTTTTTTCAATCACATGTTTAAATATTTTAATTTAGACTTATAATAAATCAATTAATTTTCATTTGTTATTGATGCAATAAAATTTGTTTTGCAACATTTTTAAATATTCTCTTAAAAATTAAAAAAATTTAAATCACTTTATATTTTCCCAGGAATATTTAGAAAATTTTTGTATTATATTGAAACCTTTTAAGATTCCTAAATCGCTTGAAAATTAAAAAACTTACTTCAAAATTTTCCACATTTTTTATAATTTGAAGAATCTTTTGAAATATTTTTTTAAACTGATTTTCCAAAATAAAAAATCAATTTAATTTTTATAAAAAGCTTAATAAATTTTCTTCACTCTTTTGCATTTTTTAAAAATGTTTAAAAACCTTATAAATTCCTTGCTAGAAATCTTTAAAAGTCTGCATTTTGTTTTACATTTTTTTAAACCTTTCAAGTTTTCAATTATTTTGTAATCTTTTCAAAACTTCGAAATATATCTTAAACTTTCTCGAATTTTTCCTTTCTTGATAATTGTTTAATTGTCATTTTTTATTAAAAATTGTTTACATCTTTTTGAATATTCTCTTAAAATTGATTTTTTAATTTTTTAAATACCTTTAAAGATCCATAAAAATCGAAATTTAGCTTTTCATTTTCTGAAATCTCAAATTTTTTCTGAAAACTCAAATTTTTTCCGAATTGATAATTGTTTATTTGTTATTCATCCATAAAAATTCAATAATCTTACTTGCATATTAAAAATTTGTTAAATATTTACAACATAATTTTAAGTAAAGTTTTCCAATATTTCAGTTTTTTTTAAATCTTGTATTTTTTTGTAAATATTCATAATTTTCTACAATGATTAACGAAAAATTAAAAGCATTTTTATAAATATAAGTATCCAAATTAAAAAAAATGTGAAATCCTATGGTTTTAAGTCATGCTTTTTAGATTGTCAAAAAAAAATAAAAATAAAAAAAATATTAATAAAAAGAAATGCAAATTTTTAAATTGTAGGAACTTATACTTTATTATTAATTTTTTAATTTTCTACACAAAAATACAACATATAAAATTAGCTATTTATTTTTAACTGTATGTTTTTTGTTAACTTTAGTACATTTTTTACAAAAATGTTTATTTTAACAATAAATTAGAATTGTAGATATTTTGTACCTTCTTGTAAAAGTTTTTCCCATCAGGGAGAGTTTTATTTAACCTATTTTTCCCACAATTTCCAAGATCCAAATTATTTTAGCTTCAATCGGATTAAAAAAAATCGGATCAAGTATGACTAATTGCCATTCGGTAAGGTTTATCTCAGGGGCCGTTCAAAGTCTGCGTCACGCTATTTTAAATGTTTTTTCAACCCCTCCGCCTCTTCGTCACGGATGATCACACAAAATTTGATCTCCCCTGGATGACGTAACAAGTACGAAGAACTCAAAACAAAATATGAAAATTCTTATCGATTTTATTTCATAAACGCCTGAAATAAAACAGACTTAAAAAATCGTTAAAAGAAATCTAAACAAGAAAAGTAGGAAAATAGAAAAGTAGGAAAATAGGAAAATAAGAAAGTAGGAAATATATTGAATTTTCAATAAAATATTAGAATTTTCAACCAATTTCTTGGATTTTTAATACAGAAAGTTAATTTTCTATCCAAAATCGAATTCTCGAAAAAAGAAATAAATTTTACAAAACAGATGAATAGATGAATTGTTAACCAAGAAGAATCATTTCCTACCAAAAAATATAAGTTATCATACAACAATATTAATTTTTAACCAAAAACTGAATTATCTGCAAAATACTTGAATCTTTCAATGAAGAAGATTTTTTTTTTAACTGACGAGTTCTGAAACAAATACAAGAATTAGCTTGCAAATTCCTGAATTTTTAACAAAAAATTAATACTTAACCTAATTGTTAAATTTTTACCCAATCAGATTAATTTATTTATACAATAGATGAATTTTCGACCAAGAATATTAATTTTCTACCAAAAAAATATGTTACTGAACAAGAAAATTAATTGTATAGTAAAAACCGAATTATCTATAAAATAAATGAATTTTTCAAAAAAGAGCATTAATTTTTCAAAAGATAAAAAACAAATTGTTAAGTTTTAACCCAAGAAGATGAATTAATTTACAAAATAGATAAATTTTTAACCAATGTAAATGAATTTTCTTCCGAATATATAAATGATAAAAAAAATTAATTTCCTACTAAAAACCCAATTTTGTACAAATTACATGAATATTTTAACAAAGAAAATTACTTTACCAAAAAAATGACGAGTTTTTAAACGAAATTTATAAGTTTTGAATGAGATCTTGAATTTTGAAGCTAGGAAGCTTAATTTTTCAGAAAACTGTTAACTTTTAAAACCGAATAGATGTGTTTTCAACTAAGAAAAATTATTCCTGAGCCAAAGATTTACATTTTCAAAAAAAAGAAGATCAACTTTTAATCCAAAAAAGATGAATTTTGATTAAAAATCGAAAATTAGAAATCTAGAAAATTCAAGAAATATTTCGAAGAATTGAAGAGATTACAAAATAAATTTAAACTGTAAATAATTTTTAAAAATGCATTTTTCTTAAAAATTTCAAACCAAAAACCTTAGAAGTTTTCAAACAATTTTTTGAAGAATTTTATTAAACTTTTTTGAAAATCTTTTCAGATTTCGAAGAAAATTTTTTACATTTAAAATGCTTTTCAAAATTTTAAGACATTTTGCGACATGGAAAATAATTTTTTTTTAAATCCTGCTGATTAGAGGAATGAGTTGTTCATTAAGAGAATATTACTTTTTTGGATTTGGCTGGATTAACATTTATCTCTCAAAGCCTAGAAAAAGTTTTGACCATTTAAAAAAAAATGTTTAAACAAATTTTTGAATTTTTACCCACGAAGATTAATTAGTTTAAAAAATAGATGAATTTTTAACCAGTAAGATTAATTTTCCACCAAATATATAAATTATCAAACAAAAAAATTAATTTTCTACTAAAAACCTAATTTCTTACAAAATACATGAATTTTTCAATGAAGAAATTAATTTTTCAACAAAAATAATGAGTTTTTAAACAAATTATATAAATTTTGAATGAGATTGTTGTATTTTTAAGCTACAAATTTTAATGTTTCAGAAAACTGTTGTTTTTTAAACCCGAATATATGTGTTTTCAACTAAGACAAATTATTCTTAAAACAAATAGTTACATTTTTAACAACAAAAAAGGAATAATTTCCTATACAAAGAAGATGAATTTTCAATTAGAGAAGATGAATCTCTGAAAAAATGGCTAAATTTTCCACTAAACAGTTTAATTTTCACCCTAAAAATATGAATTTTCAACAAGCTGGTCCAACTTTTAAATGAAAAATCGTATGCTTCAACCAAATAATTTCCCACCAATAGTTAAATTTTCACCCAAAAAAAGATAATTTTTCAACCAAATAGTTCAATTTTCAAACGAAAAAGATTAAACTTTAACCAAAAGCAATTGCATTTTCGACCTAAAAAAAGGCATTTTTCAGAGAAGATTTGAATATGACGAATTGCATATCCAAAAAGACCAGTTTTGAACAAAACAGTTAAATTTCCAAGAAAATAAACAAATTTACCCAAAAAAGTTTAATTTGTAAAAAAAAGATCGAATTTTCGACCAAAACCGATTGATTTCTAATCAAACAATTCTCTGTTTAAGAAAAAAAGACCGAATCTACCAAAAGAGATGAGATGTCAACAAACATTTAAAATTTCAAAAAAGTAATTAAATTATTCACAAAATAGTTTAATTTTGGAAAAAGCCATTAAATTTTCAACCAACAAGGATCGATTTTTAATTCTATTTTTGAAAGAAAAAAATCTAACCTATCAGGAGAAATAAATTTGTAAACAAAAAAACGAATTTTCAACTAAAAAATTTAATTTTTACCAGGAAAGATTTTTCAGGGATGAGAGAAGAAAATTTTAAGCAAATAGTTAAATCTACAATCAAGAGTAGAGTACGTCTTAACAAAATAATTCAATTTTCCACCAGAAATGGCTTAGTTATATTTGCAGTTGAAAACAATGATTTTGAACAACGAAATTTGCATTTTTATTAAAACATCAAAATCTTCAACCAATAAAATAAATTTTTGCGAATTTAGTTCAAATTTTAACGAAGTAGTTAAATTTTCAACGAAAAAATTTATCTTATATTAAAAATTTTTTTTTTAATTTGTGCGACTTTCAATCAAGTAGTTTAATTTTTTTTACCAAAAAAGAATAATTCTGAATGAAAAATTTAATAGCTAAATTTTCAATAAAAAAAGATGAATTTTCTATCCAAAAAGGCAACAAAACATTAAATTGTCAACAAAGTAATTAACTTTTTAACAAAGTAGTTGAATTTCCAACCAGGAAGGGTTTTTCAGAAATAAATAATTAAATCGTTAGAATTTTTTTTCATTGAAGGCTTATGTCTTAGGTTGAAAATTTAACTTCTTAGTGGAAAAGCCTTCTTTGTTGGTTAAAAATTAAGTCTTTAAATGAAAACGTAGCTTTTCCATTTTTCAAGATTGCTCTTTGGTAGTTGAAAATTCTCCTTTTTTGGGAAAAAAATAATTTTCTTGATTTAAAATATCATTTTTGTCAGGTAAAATAGCGTCAGTTTCGTGGAAAATAAATTTTCCCCTAAAAAGATATATTTATTGTTTGACAATTCAATTTGTCCAAAAAAAATTTATCTTTTGGCTTGAAGGTTTCATAATTTAGATAATTTTTTATTTCTTTCTTGAATATAAACTATGACACTTTTTTGTTGTGAATTTATCTTTTTAGGTTAAAAATTGAAGAATTTTGTTAAATATCCATTTTTTATAGTAGAAAAGGAAATTTTTTTTAATTAGTAAATTTAAACATTTTCAATTTGTATCTAAAATGCTGTTGTATTCCATTCACAACAGATTCTAGTTTAAAAGTATTACAATATTAAAATGCTCGTATTTAAATATTAATGATCAGGAAAAATTAGTCAAGAAAAAATCAGAGAATTTCGAAAAAGAAGTTTTCGAACACCGTGCCTAATTCTACTATCAATAACTTGCAAAACATATCTGGAAAATAAAAATTACGTAAATTAAGAAGTTGGGAGATGGTGGTTGTAGGAATATTTTCTTATGGTTGTTTACACATTTTTTTTAAATTTATAACTAGACTGAAAAACATTGAAATTTTTAATTAGCGCCTTCTTCATCTCGCTTATTATTAATTTTATTTTTAAACTCATTGTGATTGCTATAAAAAAGAAAAAAGATTTTATATTATTTAGAGATAATTTTTTTCACTAAAAATTTAATAATAACAACTTTCTGATTTTATCCCATATAAATAAACTGCTTGGTTACATCAAATATTGAAAATATTCTCTCAGGAACTGAAATATGTTTTGCTCACAATCAATGAAATTAATGAAGCTTGAAAAGAGTTTACTAACCCTGAAATTTATGTGTCTGCCTCCCTTCGCAAATCCAATGTCAGTGAAAGCTTATTTGTTAAATAAACCCGAACTTCACTGTAAAACAGTTCAAACCATTTCTGCCCATTATATATACATGCATATATAAAGATGTATATATATATATTTTTTTAATTTTATTAATTAACATTTTTGTATATGTTAAATATTTTTACTATATTATAATATTTTATTTTATTTATTTAAAATTTTGTTCTTATTTATTGATTATTATTCATTTTATTCAATTTTAATACATATACAGTTTTTAATTTTTAATTTTATTAACTAGAATTTATCAATATGATTCTATCAGACATTTTTTTGTTGATATTTGAAATATTTTTATTATCTAATAATATTTTATTTTATTCATTAAAAATTTCTTTTTTATTATTCATTGATTATTATTATTAAATTTGTTTAATTTTAATATACATACATATATATATATATATATATATATCAAAATAAATTAAAAATATCAAGTTTTCATTTTTTCCTGGAACCAAATTAAAAAATGAAACAAACTGAAAAATCTTTATCCTGAAGATTTGAGTGAAAAATTGGGTAAAAGGGCACATTTTTTTATTTATATATTTTTTTATTGACGTTTTTTAGTGACTCTTAAGATTTTAAATGAAAATAGATTGCATGTTCAACGAACTAGTTGAATTTTTAAACAAAAAATATTACTTCTTCACCAAAAGAGATAGACTTTTAAGCCCAAAAAGATCAATTTTCAACAGAATAGTTTATTTAAAACAAAAATATATATATTTTTACGCAATAAAGGACTAATTTTTAACAAAATAGTTGAATTTATACAAATGTATTTAAATTTTTAATCTAAAAAAGACACATTTTCAACAAGATAGTTGAACTTTTAATTTTAATTTTTAATTAAATAATTGGATTTTTTAAACATTAAAGTTTTCACAAAATCGTTGAATTTTCGACTACAAAAAATAAATTTGCAAAAGAATAATTGAATTTTTCAATAAACAAAATATTACTTCAAAAATGGAAGAGTTCCGTTCAATGTTGAAGAAATTAATTTGCAAGAAAACAAATTAATTTTTGACTGAAATTTTGCATATTCAGAGAAAGAAATCAACTTTGAATTCAATTATTGAATTTTAGAGCCAACAAGGTGAATTTGTTACCCTAAAATATAAATTTGTACTAAAAAGGTAATTTTCTACTAAAAACTTCATTTTTTATTAAAAGGTTAATTTTCAACTAAAAAATAAAAGATTTGTTTAAACTTTTTTTTTTAATAATTTTTTTTCTCAAAATGCGAATTTGTTTAAATACAACGGTATTTTCAACACGAAAATACTAATGTTAATCAAATACTAGAAATTTCTATCAAAATTTCATTAAAAAGTTGATTTCCCCCCAGAAAATATAATGGTTGATATTTCAATAACAAATATTTTAATTTGAAATTAAAAACAATTAAATTCAACAAGAAAAAACGAATTGTGATACAAATAGTAGAATTTTTAACTTAATAAATATTAAAATTTTCAATCTACAAGAAAGTATTTCACGCCAAATACTTGAATTCTACGCTAAAAAATATCCATTTTTTACCAAGTATTGATGAATTTTAACTAAACAAAAATATTTAATATGTTTAATAAACAATAAAGATATTTAATTTTTTTTAAATTATATTAAAAACAATTGAATTAAAAAAAATTCCAAACAAAGTCATTGAATTTTCAACCAAGGAAAAAGAAGAATTTTTAACAAATACTTGGATTCTAAAGTCAAAAAGACGAATTTTTCACAAAAATCTTGAATCTTCAACTTGAAAATGTGCACCTTTATAAAATTGGTTTAACGTTTAAGCATAAAGTTAAACTTTCAACTCAAAATGATGAATTTTTCCAAAACTAGAATAGTAAATTTTTCAGTTAATAAATAAATATATTAATAAATAATAAATTTTTTAAATTTTGGAATTAAAAAGACAGAACAGATTACGTTCTAATAAAAAATAATCGAACTTTAACTTAATTATTAAATTTTCAAGATCATAAAATTACACTGTCAAGTTCATAAAGTAAAATTTTAGAAATTAATTTGCAGCAGCAAAAAAACTAATTTCCATCAAAATAGTTGAATTTTTCACCCATTAGATAAATTTGTAACTAATAAAATTCATTCTGAATTAGGTAGTTGCACTATAAACAAAAAACTGGCATTGGTAAATTTCTAATACAAAAATTATATTTAAAGGAAATGATACAAATTTTGAACAAAATAGTTCAATCTTCAACCAATGAAATAAATTTTCAACTAAGTAGCTCAAATTTCTTATGAAAGATGCATTTTTAAAAAAGAAATGTAATATTTGATATTTCAGCAACAACAAATTTGATTTTAAATCTGAAACGGTTGAGTTCATCAAAAAAGACGAATGTTTTTACATAATGGTCGAATCCTAAACCAATCCAGATTAATTTTGAACCAAACTAGAAAATAGAAAAAAAAAACGAACAAATTGTTGAATTTTAGAGTAAAAAAAAACAAATTTATGAAAAAACAGTTAAATGTGCTAATAAAAAAAAAAAATTTTAGGCACTCTACACAATCCATAATTATTAACTAAATAATTTAATTCTCAACAAAAAATGTACATTCTTAACCAATAATAACAGTAACTGAAGCTATAAATAACGGTAGTTTCGAGGAAGGCCAAAGTTGTATGTGCGATCCATGAGACCGCACGGCCATATTTAAATTTTAAGTGCTTTTTGATCCTGCTCTACATTCTCGATTTCATCCCTTTGTTCAAAATTGGACATTAATTTACTTCCTCCTTTAGAGGCCAATATAACGGAATTTGGAGGATGCAAAATGGCCTTACAGCGCTGATAACAGATTTCCATTCATGGCCCCCGATGGACACGTAGGTATATTTATGAACGTTACCCAACAGCAACTTTATCATAGGGTAAGTGAAGACAGTAATTTGGCTGATGATGAATATACTGGTTCGCCTGTTGAATTCTCCTTTGCTTATTTCAGCTAATACCCATTCGCTTGAATCCATGGGAGGGGG
>NC_046660.1:19594575-19624318 GCF_010883055.1 Belonocnema kinseyi
GAAACAACCTCTAAAGATGCTCAAATGTCGATTATAGTCAGCCGTTTACGGGGACTTCGATGCACGGATAAGTGCCTGTCTGGGCTTCCGAAACCAGCCATTTTGTCATAATTTAAGACATTTAAATTAGATTAAAATCCAAATTAAAAATCCTACTTAAGTTCCAATAATGAAATTGATGCAAACTCCTGAAAAAACAAGAGTTCGACGAAAAAATTTTGACCACGGCGAACAAACAAACAAATTAGATTAAAATCCAGATTAAAAATCCTATTTAAGTTCCAATGCTCAACTTGATGAAAACTCCGGAAAAAACAAGAGTTCGACGAAAAAATTTGACCACGGCGAACAAACGAAAAAATTATATTAAAATCCAAATTAAAAATCCTATTTAAGTTCCAATAATGAAATTGATGCAAACTCATGAAAAAACAAGAGTTCGACGAAAAAATTTTGAACACGGCGAACAAACAAAAAAATTAGATTAAAATTTAAATTAAAAATCCTATTTAAGTTCCAATAATGAAATTGATGCAAGCTCCTGAAAAAACAAGAGTTCGACGAAAAAATTTTGACCACGGCGAACAAACAAACAAATTAGATTAAAATCCAGATTAAAAATCCTACTTAAGTTCCAATAATGAAATTGATGCAAACTCCTGAAAAAACAAGAGTTCGACTAAAAAATTTTGACCACGGCGAACAAACAAACAAATTAGATTAAAATCCAGATTAAAAATCCTATTTAAGTTCCAATGCTCAACTTGATGAAAACTCCGGAAAAAACAAGAGTTCGACGAAAAAATTTGACCACGGCGAACAAACGAAAAAATTATATTAAAATCCAAATTAAAAATCCTATTTAAGTAAAAATAATGAAATTGATGCAAACTCCTGAAAAAACAAGAGTTCGACGAAAAAATTCTAACCGCGGCGAACAAACAAACAAATTAGATTAAAATCCAAATTAAAATCATATTTAAGTTTCAATAATGAAATTGATGCAAACTCCTGAAAAAACAAGAGTTCGACGAAAAAATTTTGACCACGGCGAACAAAAAAACAAATTAGATTAAAATCCAGATTAAAAATCCTATTTAAGTTCCAATGCTCAACTTGATGAAAACTCCGGAAAAAACAAGAGTTCGACGAAAAAATTTGACCACGGCGAACAAACGAAAAAATTATATTAAAATCCAAATTAAAAATCCTATTTAAGTTCCAATAATGAAATTGATGCAAACTCCTGAAAAAACAAGAGTTCCACGAAAACATTTTGAACACGGCGAACAAACAAAAAAATTAGATTAAAATTTAAATTAAAAATCCTATTTAAGTTCCAATAATGAAATTGATGCAAGCTCCTGAAAAAACAAGAGTTCGAAGAAAAATTGTTGACCACGGCGAACAAACAAACAAATTAGAATAAAATCCAGATTAAAAATCCTATTTAAGTTCCAATGTTCAACTTGATGAAAACTCCGGAAAAAACAAGAGTTCGACGAAAAAATTTTGAACACGGCGAACAAACAAAAAAATTATATTAAAATCCAAATTAAAAATCCTATTTAAGTTCCAATCATGAAATTGATGCAAACTCCTGAAAAAACAAGAGTTCGACCAAAAAATTTTGAACACGGCGAACAAACAAAAAAATTAGATTAAAATTTAAATTAAAAACCCTATTTAAGTTCCAATAATGAAATTGATGCAAACTCCTAAAAAACAAGAGTTCGACGAAAAAATTTTGATCACGGCGAAAAAACAAAAATGCTCATATTGCAATTTAAAAATTGTTAAAATTATCCCAATCAAACTCACAGTCAACATCAACAAATTCCTTTGCATGTCGGGCAAGATCCTGCAAGTGATCTTGTAGACAACACCACCTTTTTCAAAATTAGCTAAAGGATCTTTGCAAAAATTTATCACTGAATCCGTTTTAAATGCTATACGGAAAATAGTGAGAATAAATAATTTTTCTAACATAAGTTTAAGAGTTTTAGAAATTTGACCGAAGAATGGAAGAACAAAAGTATTAAATAAACTATATTCCTTTAACTCTTTTTCATTATCTGGGAGCAAAATATTACTTTGTTTGTTTTCGATTTTTCAAACTCTATGTGCAATATGTTTCTTAATTAACTTTTTTGGGTTATGATTTAGAAAAAGGATATTCTTAACAATATTCAAATTTCTTGTGTGAAATGAAAAATGGGACAAACTTAGAGCTCTATCAACTAAGTTTTTGATTACTGCAATTTTGTTTTGAAAAGAACGAGCAGATAAGAAATTTAATTAAATTATTTAAATTATTTTTCATTTTATTTTATTATTTTTTTTATTATTTATTATTATTTATTATTATTTTATATTATTTTATTATACAGGGTGGACACGCTGGGGCTTACATACATGGCGAATCGAATGCTACCCGAATTGCACAATAGCAGGGGACAAGTCATGATACAGGGGTATTTTCATTTTTCGCACCTTTAAAGTTGCATTTGGATCGGCCGTTCGGTCAAGTCCGTGCATCTTCGCATTAAGTTTATTATAGTTTCCATGGTTGCGTTCGAAACTTCAAGTGGATACAAGTATCCAAACAATATAGGTTATGTTACATAGTAATTACAAATAATAAAAGTGTTTAATTTATAATGAAATGAGACATGTGAACTGAGAAGTAAACTTCAATTTTTTTCTGTGCCAATAATATTATGGAATGTCTGCTGAGTGACAAATACTATAAAATAGTAATAATATTCATAACCTCGAAAAAATGACAGATCGGCCCAGCATGTTTATTATACTTGCGATTGATTATTCTTTACCAAAGAAATCTTTGGTGGTTTGGTATGTTTATCACTGACAGTATCGGCAGCGATAATTTAAATAATAATTACTTATTGTCAATTGAACAATCATTACTTATGAATCATTTTATTAAGTTAAACATTTTTTCTGAATTTAAAATTTGATTACCATTGTTTTTTACACAGGTCGATCCTAGAAGAAATACACATAAGGAAATGCAGATAGAATTGGTGCATTTTAATCAAAATTGTTGAAAAATCGTTATCTCTGGAGCTTATCCCAAGACATACAAAACCACCAAACATTTCTTTGGTGAAGAATAATCAATCGAAAGTATAATAAACATGCCGGGCCGATCTGTCATTTTTTCGAGGTTATGTTCAGATTCACCTGTTTGCCCTAATCGCTGCAAGGAAATATAGGTAATGTCAATTTACAGTTTACGAATGTAATATTTCATTCACTTTATTTAAAATATATCCTGTCTATTCATAACACACCTGTTTTCATGCCGTAAATAAGTGGTAAACACAATTCACTCTTCGCCCACTGGAAGCGCAGATACTTATTACTATTTTATAGTATTTATCACTCAGCAGACATTCCATAATGTTATTGGCACAGAAAAAATTGAAGTTTACTTCTCAGTTCACATGTCTCATTTCATTATTAAATAAACACTTTTATTATTTGTAATTACTATGTAACATAACCTATATTGTTTTGACACTTGTATCCATTTGAAGTTTCGAACGCAACCATGGAAACTATGATAAACTTGATCCGAAAATGCACGGACTTGACCGAATGGCCGATCCGAATGCAGCTTTAGAGGCGCGAAATAAGAAAATACCCCTGTATAATGGCTTCTCCTCGGCTATTGCGCAATTCGGGTAGCATTCGATTCGCCGTGCATGTAAGCCCCAGCGTGTCCAGCCTGTATTTTATTTATTTAAATTTAATTAAACTATTTAGTTGAAAATCAACTATTTTGTTTAAAATTCATATATTTAAATAGAAAATTTTAATTATGGCTGTAAAATTTGAATAATACTAATAATAAATTATATGTGTTTGCCATGGAAAACAAAAGAAAGTTTAACCGATATTTGTGTAAAGTTTATCCTGTGAAGTTAATTTTTATTGCAGAGAATCTTTCGTCGGAAATATATTTAAAGTTTATCTTCTGTTTTTTCTGTGACACTGTTAAAAATATTTGGAATTCTACAACTCTTCTACAAGACTTCTAAAAATATAAGTGCAAGTTAAAATTGCAAACATGGTATTGGAATGACGAAATTGCAATACATGTATTGTAAGTGTTGTAAATCGTGAAGTCACCGTCCAACATTGTGGAAACGATGGAATTCACGAAATCTATGTAATTCGCGGAATTCATTAAATTTGCAGAAGTCACGGAATTTTCAGAATTAATGGAAATCAAGAAAGTCACAAAATTGATTAAAGTCACGGAATTTATCTCCTTCAAGGAATTCATGAAAATCACGCAATCGCGAAATTTATCGAAATAAATTTATTTATTTCGGAATTTATTTATTTATTACGGAATTCCTAGAACTTACGGAATTCACTGAAATTATGTAATTTACTGGACATTCGGAAATGACGGAATTGATCGAACTTATGGTAACCACGAAATTCACGAAAAAAGGGGAAATTTACGGAATTGGCGGAATTCATAGAATTCAAGGAATAAACGGGATTTCAGAATTCATGTAAATAAAGGAATTCAGGAACATCAAGAAATACATGGAATTGTTGGAATTTGTGGAAGTCGATGAATTCCATAAATTCTGTGATTTTCATGAATTCCGTGTATTCCATGAATTCCGCGAATTTCTTGAATTTCATAAATTCCTTATGTTTCATAATTCCTTTAGATTTCGTAAATTCCTTGAATTTCACGAATTCCTTGATTCCTGTGAATTCTGTAGATTCCGTTAATTTAATTAATTCCCCGTGTGGAAATAACCCCATTTGGCACCATTGGGGACTAATCGGGGACTAGTTGGGCTTTTTGTTGTCAAAATTTCAGCCGGGGCCTGGTCAGTGGTTGGTCAAGGGCTAGTCGGGCCTTTTTCTTCACTAATTTCCGTGCGGGTAATCTTCAGGCTCTGGGCGGGAGCTATTGAGGCTCTGGTCGGGTTATTCTTATGTTTGAGTTTTCGGCGAGGTTTTATCAAATGAGGTAATATCTAAGAAAGCGTAATGCATTTTTATTCTAAAACACTAAGAATATATTTAACAATAATCTTACACCGTTTTTTGGAGAAAAGATTTATTAATGTTAAATTCATTTCAAATATACCTAATAAATAATTATTAAGTTAATAATTTTGTACGAAAATCAACTTTTTATAAAAAAACGATCAAAATATTCAAAAAGACGTAATCTTATTTTTTTGAAATATTTTTTAGAAAATTGCGAATTTCTAGGAACATTTATAAATAACTTTGTATGAAATTTTAAGAAAATCCATATTTAATTATCTAAATTTGTACAGATGCTTATTTTTAAATTGATCTGAAAGATTTGGACTGGTAGCTTTAAAGAAAATCCGCAAGGGCGCGACGTACCGCCTCTCGCGCAATAGAAATGATGCTTCGAGTGTTTAAGACAGCGTCCACACGTAACGAAGCATAATCACCTGGAGCAGAGACTACTGTGACCAACATGGCGGTTCCTTCAGAGCGAAGCTCTTCCATTGCTGCATTCCAGCTGAAGTTTTTTTTAAACTTAATATTCCACAAATTTTGGGGAATTTCAGTTACATAAATTTATGCATTTTTAAGCGTAGGATATGTTGCTCCACATTAAATCTTGGGTAAATTTGAGCACTTTGAAATGTTTCAAAAAAGTTTATGGAGATTTCCGTAAATAATCAGTATTTTGACAAACTTTTAGGGGATGTTCCACAAATTCTGGGGAGTTTAGTTAATATTCCACTTGGATGTATTATCATATGACCCCTACTAGTACCCGATAAGGCCCCGACTAGGATAAGTCGGGTCACCTGACTAGCCCCCGACTAATCTACCGTGACACTACGGGTCGAGGGGCTAGTCAGATGACCGGACTAGCCCCCGACTTTAAGTGGGGTCGAATGGTCGGGAACAAGACTAGTTCTCCATTTGAATTTCTACACGGGTTTCGAATTATCTAGAATTTCGTAAATTCTCTAAATTGCGTGAATTCCCTGATTTTTTAAATTCCGTAGTGGCAGTTGCCAACAAACATTTTTAGCAGTGTATAGTTTAACAAATGTATATTGTACTCTTCAAAAATCGTTTCAAATATTTAAATACACAGAAAGTTAAAAAAAAAAGTAATTATTATCGAGGACATCCTAACGCGTTCCGTCAGATGAATCCGTTAGGATTTATTGAGATTCTAATTTACATCTTCCAGCCCGTACTGAGGTTAGGAGTTACGGCTTCAAAGTAAAGACTAAATTTCTGCTCGGGTTGTGAGATTTGAACTATTTTTGGGGAAATTGGTCAAAACTGCATCTTCTTTAGATAAAAATGCAATGTTGAAAATTCAACAATTTTGTTAAAAAGTTATCTTTCTTGGTTAAATATTCAACTTTTTTGTTGAAAATTCAAGTATCTTCGTAGAAAATTTACTTCTTATTTCAAACTCATAACTCTTATGTTGAAAAATCAAATGAAAATCATTTTTGGATAAAAATTTAACTATTTTTTGAAAGCTTGTCTTTTTAATAAAAAATTTTCTCAACTTTAGTATGACTGCATTTTTATTAGATAGAAATTTAACTTTTTGTTTAAAAATTCAACTATTTTGAAGAAAACTGACTTTTAGAAAATTCATATTTTGGTATTCAAAAATCATCTGTAATCTTTTTTAGGTGAACCTCAATTTCTTTGTTGAAAATGTGAATTTTTGATTTAAAAAAAAATTGTGTTGAAAATTCAACTATTTCATAGAACACTTACTTGTTGTTTCAATTTCATATTTTTGTGTTGAAAAGTGAACTGAAAACTTTTTCGGATGAAAATTCAACTGTTTTTTCTTATTTGTCTTTTTTGTTTAAAAATCTATCTGTTTTAGTAGACATTACGTCTTTCTTGGTAAAAATGTAACCGTTTTTTCAAAGATTGCATATTCTTGTTAAAGACATCCCTTTTGGTTAAAAATTTAACCGGTTGGTTAAAAATTTATTTCTCCAGGTTGAAAATGTTCGTAACAAATTTACTGCTCGTTTGAAACTCATATTTTAATGTTAAAAAATTAAACTAAAATCTTCTTTGCATGAAAATTTAAAAATATTTTTTGAAAATTTGTCTTCAATTTAAAGTTTGATCTGCTTTAGCAGAAATTTCATCTTTCTTGCATTGAAATACAACTTTTTGGTTGAAAATTAATCTTCTTTGATTGAAGATTCAACCATTTGGTTTAAAGCAATTTGTTAAGAAATAATTTTTTGTTGAAGATACATATTTTTAGTAGAAAATTCATCTCTTTGGTTGATGGTTTAACTTTTTTGTTAAAAACTGATATTTTGTATAGAAAATTCAATTGCCTGGGTAAAAATAAACAATTTTGTTAAGATTTTTTAAATAGAGGTTTATATCTTTTGTGAAAATTTAATTATTTTCTTGAACATTTTTTTTTATCTTTGAAAATTTAATTTTTGTACAGATAATTCGTCTTTTGGCTTAAAGATTAACCATTAAGGTGAAATTTTTTTACGGCTGTCATGTGTGAAAAATTTTTATTTTTTGAAAATTCTTTTTTCTGGTTATAAAGATAATTTAGATATTACACTTTTATTGGGCAATCCTTAGGGTAATCTACGCAAGAGCAGCTACTATTGCAGAGTTATCGAGGACGTAGAGCTTAATCAAAAAATACTTAACCTTTGGGTGTGGACGTGCGGTCACACAGACCGCACAGCCAAACCTTGCTGTCAATTGAAATCTCATACGACGTCTTTGAGATCGCGCGTTCTCGGTAACTTCACAATTTTATATTTTTCCTTTTTTTATTTTCTTTCGAAAGACGAAAGATATCACACACAAACAACCTTTAGCTTAATAGGGGTATACCAAAGTACAGAAATTAAAGTCACAGAAAAAACTTATGTCTCGAATATCTCTCATTTAGGCCAAAAGTGGCAATTTGGTAGACACGTAGCTAAAAGTGAAAATTCCGTATGCACCTATGGCCGTGCGGTTTCTCAGACCGCACCATGCCTCTTATTTCTATGGTCCCTCCAGCAACTAATATGAAAGGTTTTTTGGATTTTTGGGTTGAAAATTCTATTCTTTTTGTGGAATATTTAATTATTTTCTTCAAAATTAAGTTTTTATTTTTAAATTCGTATTTTTAGAATGATTTGATTTTTTGTTTGGAAAGGTAACTTTTTAATAAAAATCAGTTTGTTTTGAATTAAAAATCTATTTTGTTAACTGAAAATATAACTATTCTATTTTTTATTCAAACTTTATCTTTTTTTTTTTTTTTTGAAAAATCAACTATTTGGCTGAAAATTTATCTGTTTAGTTCAAAATTTATATTTTTAGATTAAAACATTACATTTATTGCTATCAAATTTGATAGATTAGTTTAAAACAATGTTCGTTAAAAATGCACCTTTTTTGTTCAAAGAAAATTTGTATTTGACAAAAATGAAGTTTGTTAACTTAAAACGTAACAATTCTATTTTTGGTTTGAAATTTATCTTTTTACAATTGAAAACTCAACTATTTTGTTGAAAAGTAACATTTTAGTTCAAAATTCATATTTTGAGATTAAAAATTTATATTTTTGTCTTTAAACTTTTATAGATTACCATGCATTTTATTTATTTATTTTTTTTTGAAAATGCAACTTTATAGTTGAAAAGCGATTTGTTTTGGTTAAAAATGAATTTTTTTAAACTGAAATTGTATCTATTCTATTATTAGTTCAAAATTTTTCTTTTTTTGTGTTGTTTAAAATATAACTATTTGGTTGAATATTTTTTTTTGTTGCAAATTCAACAATACGGTGTAATATTTAACTGTTTTGTTACAAATTTAATTATCTTGTTGAAAATTCTCCTTTTTTGTTAGACAGTAATCTTTTTGGGTCGAAATATTAACTGATTCATTGTTTTTTGTCTTTTGGACAGAAAATTCTACTATTTGGTTCAAAATACAACTCTTTTTTTGGTATTTTTTTTTCGTTAAAAATATCATTTTTTTGATAAAAAATTTTCTTTGTAGGTAGAAAATTCTATTATTTTTGTAAAAAATTTAACTATTTAGTTGAAAATTAACTGTTTTGTTTAAAATTCATATTTTTAAATAGAAAATTTTTATTATGGCTTTTAAATTTAATTTATTACTAATAATTGTTTTTTTTTACTTCTAATTTTCAGTTGAAAATTCAACTATACGGTTCCAAATTCAACTGGTTGGTTAAAAATTTAATAATTTTGTTCAAAATTTCCCTATTTTTTTAAAGCATCATCTTTTTTGGACAAAAATTCAGCTGATGTTTCTTTTATCTTTTTGGCAAAACAAACAAATATCTGCTTGGTTGAAAATACAACTGTTTTTTTTTAATTCAATGATTTTGTTGAAAATTCCCTTTTTAGTTCAAAATTCATATTTTTAAATTGAAAATTAACATTTTTGACTAGAAATTTTAATAGATCAGTATAGATATGATTTTTAGGTTAAAAGTTTCATTGTTTTGTATTTATAATTCTGGAACAATTTTACCTTATGATAATATTTTTGACCGAAAGTTTAATTTTCAGCTTAAAAATTAATTTTCACGAAAAAAGCGAATTTTCAGCATTTTATAGAACTGCATTTCCACAAAAATAAATTAATTTTTAACCAAGAAGATAAAAATTCTACCAACGAAAGACCAATTTTCTACCAGATACATCTGTTTTCAACTTAGGAAAATAAATTTTCAACCCAACATGAAATAAATAAATTTCCAGTAAAAAAAGAAAAAATAAACAAAAAAAATTACTTTTGAAGAAAATAGTTCAATTTTTAACAAAAAAATAAAAATTTGGAACTTAAATGATAAATTATCAACTAGAAATTGAATTTTCAACACAGCAGTTAAACTTCCGACTAAGTAGTTGATTTAAAAAAAAAGAGAATTGTCCACGAAAAATGCAATATTGATATTTCAACCAAAAAATATTTTTATTTCAAAATAAAAACAGTTAAATTCAACAAAAAAAAACCAATTTGTAACAGAATAGTTAAATCCTTAATAACACAAGATTTACTTTCAAATAAACAGTTGTATTTTAAGCTAAAAATATGACGTTTTTATCACAAAAAATTAATTTTAAGACTGAAAAGTTGAATTTTCAACTAAGAGAGATTTTTTAGTGAAAGAAAAAGAATTATTTTATATAAAATATTCTATTTTTATACCAAAAAGCAGAATTTGGTACAAAAATAGAACATGAATTTTAAACAAACAAAATTTGTTAATAAAAATTTGCAAAGTTATTTATTCCCAAGTCGCGCTTGTTATGAACACATTTTCTTTCCTAATTCTAATTTTTTGTGGGTTCCAAGTTTATTAAATTATCAGAATTTATATGTATATTTACTCTCTAACTTTATAAAATATTAGTAATATTTCTGAGGGGGCTGAAATTTTCAGAAAAAAAGCCTTGGACAATTAATAGTTAATAATAATTTCCCTGTAGCTATCTTTGCAAACCATATCATATTAATAATTTTCTGCTTAACAAAGTGACTCACATATTTTCTTTAAACATGGTGCGAAAGTGTGAAGAGTGCAAAATATCTATTTAAAGATCGCTCATGAATTAAAAAAGGATTCATTATTTTATAATTTACAAACGAATCTTTTCTGTAAGGCTTTTTTTCAAGCGGGTTTTTTGTTTTAAAAACGGACCTCCGGGGAAAAAGTTTTCCCGAGACAAATTGTTGAAGAAGAGAAAAAGGGATTACGTTGACACTGGAAAGAAACATAATGGAGTGCAAACACTCGTAACTTAATGATAGCCTATAATTACATGTCGGATATGAAGCATCACATGAAGTAAAAAATTTAACAGGATATGTAACGAAAAATCTTAAATTATTTTAATGTAAGATTAAACATATTTGACTATAACCATCACGTTACAGTAGAGAAAATTCTTATTCTATCAATATTTGTTATTGAAAAATAATAATTGATAAACAAAAAGAAAAGTTTTTTCTCAAATTCAACATTCAGATCTTTTGAAAGCATCCTGATTCAGGCCCAAAATTTGGTTAATATTACGGCTGAAATTATTCAAAAGTTTCTGTATTTGAAAGGTTTTCCAATACGTTTGAATAACTTTAACAAAATAAAATTCTTTAACAAAGTCTTTTGTCACTCAGAAACAGAGTTGTCTTGGTATAAAAGCCTGCTTTGTTTTAAACCACGTGAATATATATTTTTTTACACAAACATAATTATGGGCCTGCAAGAAGAGATGATATCAAAAAATGATGATATTTGCTGCTGAAAGATTCTTTTTTTGAACAAATAAAAATCCTTTTAATCTTATATTTAGGAGTAAATTATATTTGGGTCAAGAAGCATCTTTCTAAAACAAAATGACACATATCTCTAGTTCAGATTCATTCGAAAACCTTCAGTTTCAAACCCAAAATTTTTGTCAAAACTACAGCTAAAAGTTTTGGTAATTTGCTGTGTTTGGAATGTTTTCCAATAATTTATAATAACTTTAAAAAAATAACAACAAAAATTCTTTAACAAAATCTTTTTTCACTCAGAGAAAAAGTTGCGTTGAAAGAAAAGCATCATCCTCTTGCCTGTTTTATTTTGAACAACTTGAATATCTTATTTAAACAAACAGAATTATTAGGCTGCAAGATTAGATAAAGTTTGTATATTAATAATAATATTTGCAGCTGAAAAACTGTTTTTTTTTTAAACAGATGAAAATTCGTTTAACCTTAAATTTAAGAGTGTATTTCATTTTTGTCAATAAACATCTTTTCGATACAAGAGAATATTTCTCTAAGTTTTCAGATTCATTCGAAAAAATTTAGATTAAAACCTAAAATTTTTCTCGATACTCCAGCTGAAATCGTAAAAAGTTTTCAGTGTTTGAAAGCGTTTACAGTAAGTTTTAACAATATAAAAAAAGGACAAGGTAAATTCGTTAAAGGCTTTCATGGAAAATTGAATCCGAATTCAGATTCATTTAAAAACATCCAGATTCAAATTAGAAAATTTTGTCAACACAAAACTGAAACTTTTAAAAATGTGGTGTACTTGGAAGTTTTCCAATAAGTTTGAATAATCTAAACAGATTGACAATGACAATTTTTTAACAAAGCTTATATATAAAAATGAATCTAAATTCAGATTTATTGAGAAACATCCAAATTCAAACCTAAAAGTTTTGTCAGTACTACAGCTAAAAAAATTTGAATATTTCTGTAATTGGAACGTTTGAAAATAAGCTTGAATAACATAAAAAAATAAAAAGATCACAAACAGAATTATTGGCTGCAAGATTAGGTAAAGTTTGTCTAAAAATGATAATATTTTCTGCTAAAAAATTTTTTTTGAAACAGATGAAAATCCTTTGAATCTTAAATTTAAAAGTGATTTCCATTTGAGTCAATAAACATTCTTTTGATACAAAAGGAAAAATTGTTCAATCAGTGTTCTCTACGTGTTCACATTAATTCGAAAACATTCAGATTAAAAAAAATTAAAAAACTAAAGCTAAATGCTTTAGAAATATGTTGTATTTGATACCCTTTTCAATGGGTTTAAATAGTCTAAACAAAATAACTAGGTAAATTCTACAAACATCTTCCATAGAAAAATGAATCTGAATTCAGATTCATTCGAAAACATCCAGATTCATACCCAAAATTGTTGTTAATACCACACCTAAAAGTTCTGAAAATTTTCTATAATTGGAGTTTTTTCTAAATGGGTTTTGGATAACTTAAACAAAATAAGATCAATTCTTCAACCAAATCTTTTATCAAATAGAGGATAAGTTATCTTAAAACAAAAGCATCATCCTCACGCCTGTTTTATTTTGAACCTCTTGAATATCCTTTTTGCAAAAACAGAATTATTGAGCTGCAAGAATAAAAGAATTTTATCTTGAAATTTGCTGCTAAAAAACTGATTTCAAGACAAACGAAAATTGTTTTAATCTTAAATTGAAAAGTGAATTCCTTTCTGGTCAAGAAGCACCCTTTTGACATAAGAGGACATTTCTCTGATTGTTTAGATTTATTTGTTATTATCCAGATACGAACCTAAAACTTTTTTTCAATATTCCAGCTTAGAGTTAAAAAAATTTGATGTATTTGGAACATTCTCTACTAACTTTAAGAACCTCAAATAACATAACGAAGTCCATTTGTTAAAAAATCTCTTGTCACTCAGAGAAAATGTTGTGTTGAAACAAAATGATCATCTGCATTCCTATTTTATTTTAAACCACTTGAACACCTTTTTGACACAAACAGAATTATTGTTTGCATGAAGAAATTAAGATTCAACCCCATAATTTTTGGCAATACTATGACTGAAATTATTGGAAACTTTCTGTATTTGGAACATTTTTCAATAAATTAAATTTTTTAGCAAAAGGGTGTTCACTAAGAAAAGATTCTTTTTCAGACAAATGAAAATTCTCTTATTCTTAAATTTGCGATTGAATTTCATTTGTATTATCAAGCATCTTTTTGCCATAAGAGGACATTTCTCTGAATGTTCAGATTCATTTGAAAACATCCCGACGCAAACCTAAAATTTTCTTTAATACGCCAGCTACAAATTTCAAACTTTTCTGTATTTACAACATTTTTTAATAACTTTAAGTGACTTAAACGAGAAACCTAAGTCAATTTAAAAAACAAATTTTTTATCAGTCAGAGGAAAAGTTGTCTTGGAACAAACCTATCATTCTCTTGCCTGTTTTGTTCTAAATCAGGATAATATATTTCTTACACAAACTAAATTATTGGGCTGCAAGATTAGATAATTTGAAAAAAATGATAATAATTGCACCTAATGGATACTTTTTAAGACAAGTAAAAATCCTTTTAACTTTAAATTAAAGGGTAAATTCAATTTGTACCAAGAAGCGCATCCCTTTGACACAAGAGGACATTTCTCTAAGTATTTAGGTGGATTCAAAAACATCTGGATTCAAATCCAACATTTTTGACAATGCTACAACTAATAGTTTAAACAATTTTCTGTACTTGAAACATTTTTCAATAAGTTTGAGTAACTTAAACAAAACTGCAAGAAAAATTCGTGAAGAAAAGTTTTATCATTTAGAGAAAAGGTTGTCTTGAAACAATACCATCATCCCTTTCCATGTTTTATTTTGAACCACGTGAATGTATATTGTACTTAAGTGGTCCAAAAATCACCAAGTTCGAAAAGTTTATTGGGCTTCTGGAAATTCTTGTTCCTTTTTGGAAAAAAGAAAATCCCTAAAAAACTTTCATCCAATCGGATGATGTCCCGCACTCCTTCATCGAAGTAAAAGGTTACACTCTGCTTTAGTCGTTACAAAAAAATGTTTAGGAAAATATCAGCCTTTTTTTATAAGAAATTCAATGAAGTTGATTAAGTTTATTAACAAAAATTTTTACAGACATATTTTACATAATTTAATTTTTCTTTAAATAATTCAGACTTTTACTGCATCGAAACTTGCAGATATTTTTGACACAAACTTATTAATAATATATAAATTGTTTTTATGTTTATATAATTAGATTAGATCAATTTTCTTGATCAATTATAATAATTGCTGCTCAAAATACTTTTTGAGACAAGTGAAAATCATTATGATGTTATATTTGAGAGTGAGTTCTATTTGTGTTAAGAAGCATTCTTTTGACATATAGGGATATTGCTCTAAGTGATCAGATTTATTTGAAAACATACAGAAACAAACCTGAAATTTTTTTCAATACTCCAAATAAAAGTTTGCAGAAGCTTCTATATTTGGAAAAACCTATATTTTTCTATATTTTATACTCAGAGAAAAAGTTTTATTGACACAAAAACATCATACCCTTGCCTGTTTGTTTGTCGCAAAAGGATAATGTTTGCGAAAACAACATTTTTTGCAAACAAATAAAAACCTTTTAGTGCTTCAAATTTGATCAAAAAGTTAGTTTATAAATATTACAAAAATAAGGGTTGCATTTCATTTACTATATCCCTATCCTTAATTATATTCAGACCATTGTAGTAAAATATTTTTCTTTCGGAGAATACAATTCCCGTTCTTAAAGGAGGACATATCTTAAGGGAATTTCTGTAATTAGATTTACTTATTTCTGTGTTCTTTCTTTGATGTCATTTTTTGATTCTGAATTTGATAAAAGAGTATCGTTGAGAAGTTTTTTCGAAAAACTGAAGATAAATATGGTTTTTTTTTTCTCGGGCTCTGCTCTCATTCTGTATCTCGATTTTCGAGCTTAAATTTCAATCAGATCATGACAAGGATATTACGATTCCATTCAAATATATTAATGACGACCAACCACTTAGGGTGTACGTTACGCATGAACAGAATTCAAACTGATGAAATGACTGTTAAAATAAAAGCTGAAATTTCACACTTATTTCTGTATTCCGGAGTCAATATAATCATTTTGATGGAAATACGGGGATTGCAAGAGGGAACCCAAAAAAGGGAAGGTAGGGTAATGTAAACGGGGGCTAAGCGGAACATCTGTGTGGGAAAGAGGGACACCCTTCATTTTATATTCAAAATACGGTATTCATTTTACTAGTTTTTTTTTTTATTTAAGCTTTCGAATTTGTAGCTGCAATTCTGTATATTTTTTTCCGAAAGGAAGTAAATATCGCATTCAGAAAGTCAGAATCAAGAGTGTGCCGCTTTTCCCGCATGTGCCACTTACACCCAGGTTACCACCATTGAAAAATTTATTTTTCAAAATTGGGTATACTTGATCCTTGAAATTACATTTACAGTGATATAAAAAAGTTCGGCCAAAATAAAATTGGTTAAATAAGCCATTTTTATATATTTAAAGTCGTTTTCGTAATAGGTATTATTTTCTATTTAGAAACGTCCATTACTAATAATAATAATCAAATAATTATACGAATAATTCAATATTTCTTAGTAAGATGTATAATTTTGTTCACATTATTATTAATACTAAAATAAATAACATAATAAGACAACAATAAAAATAAATAAGTAAATGATAAATAATAAAAATGAGCAAAACATTCAAAAGCCTTTTAGGAATTTTTTAATATTTGTAGAGAATAAAAAAATTTTCTCGTAGAATTTTAAAGATTCTGAAAGGTTTCAAAATAATAATTTTTTTAGATTCCTAAGAAAATGTATTTAAAAAAATTAATTTAAAGAGAATATTTAAAAAGATTTTAAAACATTGCAAATTTTTGAAATACTTAGTCGACTCGTCTAAAATCTTTAAATTTTTTTTTGAATTTTCTCGAGCAGCCTAGAAAAATATACTTAATATAAACTTAAAGCTAATAAATCAAGAAAATAAAAAATAGATACTTATTCTAAACTTTTATTTAAATACAAAAAATAATTTTTCCCTTCAAATTAAACTTGGCCTACAATTTTTTTGTAATTTGATCAATCTTTTTTTTATGTAGATTTAATTTTTTTTAATTCGCCTTTTCGGACTGAAAATGCACTTCTCTTTGGTAGAAATTTCATATTTTGTATTAAAACTGAAAATGCTTGATTTAAAATTAAAATCTTTTGTGGCTGAGGACTCAATTATTTTGTAGAAAATACACCTTTTTGAATGAATTAAACTCTTTTTAAATTTAAATAAAAAATATTTCCTAGTTTAACTATAAAATATATTATTTTTCATTTAGGATTATTCTTTTTGGTTTAATTTTTAAATACTTGTTAAAAAAATTGACTACATTGTTAAAAAATTATTTGTTTTGTTGAAGATTGATCATTTTTGTTCCATGATAATATTTTCGGTTAAAAATTTAATAATTTTGTTGAAATTTATCTTGTTTGTCAAGAAGTTATTTAATTTTTTTCAAAATTCATCTTTTTCGTTGAGGATGAAATTATTCTGTTAAAATTTTGTTATGAGAAAATTCCAAAATTGGTTTTAATTTTATCAAGAATCTTGAGAAAATTATATTGTCATAAACTTTGAAAAAATATATACCTAACAAATAAATAGTTATTTAATAATTCTTATTAAGTTCTTATGTTTGTATTTTCCCTTAAATTGTTCAATTTAAAAATTAAAAATTAAACAAATATTGTTTATTTACAGTCTTTTAACTAACATTACTTGTGACAGATGATTTTTGTGTCACGAGAAAAAAAAGGATGTACAATAAAAAACGCATCATTTTAAACAATATTTTTTGTCTGGAATAACTTATAAATCAAGTTTTTTACGGTAAGAATCACTTATTTTCATTATTTTCTTTTTAAAAAATTGGAATAAAATTGGAATAAACTTGAAAACGAAAAATTATAAAAATATAAAATAATATAAAAAAATCTTAAAATAAAATAATAGAACGCCACAAATTTAAGAAAAGGTAGTCTGGGGTACGTTATCAGAAGTCATTCACTCATATTTACTTGAATTTATTTTTATTCAGGGTAAAGTAACTTTTTAATTTTCACCTATATACATAAGTTTTTTTTAATTTAATGGTTACTGCAGATTTTTTAAAAGTATATTTCAAACATTTTTAAAAATGTGTTTTGGAAAAAAATAGGTTTTCACTTTTTTTCGTTAAAGCTAATTGTGGCAAATCACCTTATACAGTAAAAGGAAAAAATTCGTTAAAATATAATATCTCAAAAAATAAAATTTTGTTAAATTTACCTAAGTTTATAAAAATAATGTTTTTTGTTTTTTGTTTCCTGATGCTCTCTTTCATAAACTAGGAAAACATGTACATAATTTTAAGTTAGAAACAAATTTTTTCTGCATTTCACGAATCTTGAAACATGAGCCATTTTAACACAAGATCCGTCAAAATCTTTTTACACAGGAGCCCTAAATAATTCACAAATTTTTTTCAATTCTCTTGGGTCAAGTTTATGTTAGTAAATAACCATAGATGGAAAAAAATGAGAAAACAGTTTTTCATCGAAATATAATATTTCAAAAAATGCAATTTTGTTCATTTTTACCTAAAGTAGCAAAAAAATGTTCTTATTTTTCTATATTTTAGAATTTAAAAACTAATATTTTTAACTCAACAGATTTGGTAATTATTTTAACAATTTTCTTTTGTTTGAATAATTTTTCACATGTTAATCGTAGAGTTTTTGTTCTAGAGTTAATGACACAATTAACCAATATACAAAGTAATATTTTTAGGACATTTGGCAATTGTTTAAAGAATTTTCATTTGGTTAAATAATTTTTTCATGCTTTAAATCGTGAAAATGATTATTTTCGATAATAAATATCACCTTTAAAATGCATTAACTGTACAATTAATTCCATAAAAAAGGAACTTTTCACGAGTTACAGACGAAAAATTATTTAAACATATGAAAATTGTTGAAATTATTTAAAATAATTAGAAAATACTTTGGAACTCTTCAGTTATGAAATAAAAAAAATTAAATTAGAAACAATTCTTTAAAAATTACGGTCTTTATCATGAATTTTATATAAAAATCTTTCGCAAATCTTGGGGCCTTTTCCGGGCATAATACAAGGGGATTAAGGAGCTCAACAAAATTGTGGTGGAAATTATTTCTTAAACATTCTTCGGAATGTGGCTACACTTTGGTTCACAAAAAATTAATTCAAGTAATTCTTATTTCCATTTTTTCGAAAATCGCACTTTTCTCATTTGAAACCTCAGCTTAATTTCAAAATCCCGCAGTTTGATTTTGATGAATAAAAAAATGGGAAACTTCTTTTTCCATAAAATGAAAAATGGGGGGGGGGGGGTCGGACCCTAAAAATCGAATTTTTAAAAGTATAATTTAGGATCATCCTAATGTGCCGCTTTCCTTAGATTATTAAAAAATACATTAAAAAATAAAGAAGAGAACCAAATTCTGTATGGCAATTTCAGCTTTAAAGTACAATAAAAAAATTGAATTTGTGCCATTTTTTGAATTCTTATATTTCAACACACATTTTTTTCATTTGTTTTCGATCTGAAATTATTCAATTCCTTTAACTTCACCCAATAGTTAGAAATTCGTTCAGAATTTTTTTTTTAATTTATTCGTAATGATAAGACAAAAAACTTGTCTTTCCCCAATGAATATAATAATTTTAAGTTGTTTTACCCTTGTAAAAGGTGTTTTAAAACTTGTCTTTTCGGAATCGATGATCCCAATTTCCTCAGAGGGATTTGATTTTCTTAAAAAAAATGTTGCCGTTAATTGGATGGATGCAAAATGACTTACCATAAGGAGCTTGACTTTGTTAATCAAAGGGGATGTCGTCAGAAACTTGTTGACGGCCGTCAATATTTTCCCTTCCAACGTGACTGCGTCTTCGGCGTCTCGTTCTTGCGAGCATCCGGGCCCGATGTCGCTTCCCTTTTTCGACCACAACACACGACAATCTTGCAAAAAATTTAATTTCCCTTATCACCTCTTTTTTATTTTTCCCTCCCTCTTTTCACAGAGTTTCACTCTTGAGAACTCTTCTGGTTCTTCGCGATGGATACAATATTCGCACGTGGTTCAACTCGGCATCAGGGCTCTCCTTGCAGCTTTTTGCTCCCTTTACTTTTCCTACACAACTCTTTCTAAATTTGCAATTGGTCTCTGAATTCTATAATTTTAAACTTGACCACTCCACTCACACTCAAAAAAGTCAAGTAAAGCTTAATTTCTTGCAAGAATTCTTTTTTATTAATCTGGATACAATCACGATTAGATTTTGAAAAGGTTGGTTCAAGAAGGAAATCTGACACGTGTCATTTACAACACACGTTTTTGGATCTCCTGATAATAAAATTCAGCTATTTAATTTTGGATTGATTTGTAAATATCGTGTTTATTTTTGTATTTCTATTTATTTATTTTTCGTCTTATTTCGATCGACCTGAAAGGCCGGCAGGTGCTCTCCTTGCAGTCGCGGCGCTGTCGCGGTCTCAACGGCGACTGAAGTTCCGCATAGTGTGGATGCTGGGGATCTCCGAGCAGAAAACGAGTGGAGAGCAGAGCGAGAGAGAGGCAAGTTCGGAGGGGATGAAATAGCAACCCCGGTACTGGTCTCTCGCTCTTTCTAGTATCCCAAAGTGGGTATTCCATTGCTCAACGGTACGCAAGCATTTCGGTCTGAGGAGACTCTGTCTCTGATCAACACCACTAGTTGCTAGCCACCCCTGTTGATGTCTACCTGCAGAAACCCTCTTCGCAAAGTTACATACGTTATCTGTCACGTACCATATCCGAGACAATGCACCCCTGTATGTCGTTGATATGTGGCATGTTCACTTTTACGACCCATGAAACAACTGAGCGAAACTAGAGTATGAGAAAGTACAGGTATCGGACTCCCCATCCAAGGCACATCACTTTCAGCAGATTTTGAATGCCATAAGTGTTTGACTGCCATGCGTGTTTGACTGCCATAAGTGTTTGACTGCCATACGTGTTTGACTGCCATAAGTGTTTGACTGCCACAAGTACTTGACTGACAAGTATTTGACTAACATACGTGTTTGGCTGCTACAATTGTTTGTCTGTCATAAATGTTTGACTGCCATGAATGTTTGACTGTCATAAATGATTGACTTCCATACAAAATTGACTGCCATGACTGACATGTATTTGACTGACCTACGTGTTTGGCTGCTACAATTGTTTGACTGTCATAAATGTTTGACTGCCATGAATGTTTGACTATCATGAATGATTGTCTGCCATAAAAATTTGACTGCCATAACTGTTTGACTGCTAGAAAGTTTTTTTGGAATTTTTTTCCTCAGTTTCCAGGAATCCTGGGAAGGCTTGCGGCTGTTACGATTATGGGTCGTTACAGCTCATTTTTTACAATTGAGGGTTTCAATTTTTTCTACTGGAATTTACAGCACATTCATTCTTTCATTTCAAACTTTAATTTACTGCGAAGGATTAGGGACCAGTTAAAGGACAAGTTCGTTGAAAATTTATTAGGGCTCGTCGGAACAGGTTCTTTGACTGCCACTGGCAGTCAAAGCAATCAAAGACTGTTTTTAAATTTTTTTAAATTTTAAATGAAAAACACTTTAAATGAACCAAAAAAAGACAAATTTCCAACAAAATAGTTAAACCCTCAAAACAACAGAGATAAATTTTCAACCAAATTGTTGCATTTTTAATTTAAAAAATGAAATTTCCACGAGAAGTGATGGATTTTCATATAAACAGGAAAATTAATTTTTTATCAGAGAATATACATTTTTAAGAAAAGACATATATTTTTAACTATATAGTTAAATCGTCCACCAAAAGGAATAATCTTCAATAAACGAAACTAATTTTTCACAAAGAGTTTAATTTTGAACCAAATTAATTAATTTTTAACAAAGAAATTGATTCACAACTAATACATTGAATTTTCTTTAATAGTTCAATTTTTAGTTAAAAAATTATTTTTTAATAAAAAAAGACAAATGTTCAACTAAACTGATGAATCTTCAGCCAAGAAAATGAATTTGTTTGCAAGTAGTAAAACTTTTAACCAAGGATTTCAATTTGAACCTAAAGAGATTTTTTTATTTTAATTCAAATCAATTTTAATTTATAAAAAAAATTGGATTAACTTAAGAAAGATGAAGTTTTAATAAAGTACATAAATATTCAACCGATTATCTAAATTTTGTACAAAATTCTTAAATTTTTTATCTAAAAATGTGAATTTTCAACAACAAATTTAATTTTCAATAAAAACCGAATAATTTTTAATGTGACAGTTGCAATTATAAAAAAAAATCCTACAAAAAAATATTAATTTCAAAAACAAGATGAATTTTTAACAATGTAGTTACATTTCTTAACAAATAAAGATGTGTAAGTCAGGAGAAAAATCAATCAAATTGTTGCATTTTTAAGCCAAGAAGACGATATTTCAATAAAATAGTTCAATTCTTAACAAAACAACATTCTTTAAAGTTAAAGTCTCGACTACGAAAATTCAGTTTCTACCCGAAAATAATTTTAAATAAAAAAGTTAATTTTCAACCTATCAATTGAATATTTTACAAACTAGTCAAATTTTCAATAGGAAAAATGAATTTCTAACAGAAATTACAGTTTTAACCAAAAAACTGAGTTTCTACCAAAAAATTAATTTAAAAAATACACAAATTTTTAACTAAGCATTTGAATTATCAACCAACAAAATTAATTTTCTACCAGAAAAGATCAATTTTTGAACAAATTACACAAATTTTCAACTACATAATTTGAAAAATGCATGCGATGTTATTTAAAATTGTATTTGATTAATTTTTAGGGTTGTTAATTTCATTTCTAAAAAATTGTAAATTAAATAGTTTAATTTCTTAACTACAAAATTTTAATTTTAAACAAAAAATTAACTATGTAAATTTGCAATTAAGGGACATAATTTTAAACCCAAAAAGAAGATTGTTTAACGAAAATTTGAAATAATTAATATTTTAACAAAAAATATTTTGAGGATAAATATAAAACAGTTCAATTTTTAACCGAAAAATTGATCTTGTACCAAAGCAGACAAACTTCAAATAAAATATATTGATTTTAATCCAAATATATCAATTTTTCACCAATTTGTTGATTTTACTTTTCGAAAGTACGAATTTCCTACAAAACTGTTTAATTTAAAAAAGTATATTTTCAACCAAAGCAGATTAATTTTGAATCAGAGATTTGGATTTTCAATTAAAATAGGTCAAATTTCTACAGAAATAGCTGCCTTTTCAATCGGAAAAGGTAAATGTGTAACAACATAATTTGATTTAACCAAATTTTAATCAAGTTTAACAAAAATTTTATACAAAATTAACCTTATTTAAAAAAATTAACAGTGTCGGTTTTAAAATGTTACTGCTTTCTGAATAATTCATCTATTTTGTGGAAAATTGTTCTTTTTGGGTAAAAAATTAACCTTTTTATTTAAAAATTCATCGTCGTGAAAACGGATTGAACTATTTGGTTTGAAAATTGATCTTTTCTATTAATAATTTTACTATGCAAGTAAAAGTTGAACTTATTTTTGAATTTTTTTATTGAATGAAGGTTTATCTCTTCGGTTGAAAATTTAACTGTTTTGTTGAAAATTATATATTTTTCAAGTCATATTTTTTGGTCGAAAATTATATTTTTACACAGAACATTTGTTTTTTGGTTCAAAGGTTCAACCATTCAGATGAACTTTTCTTTATTTCATGACTGAAAGATCCTGATTGGTTGAAAATTTGTCTTTTCGGTTTTTCAATTAATTTTTTTAACCAAATTTTACCTTTTTTGGCTGAAATGACAACTATTACACTTTTTTCTTGAGAATCCATTAAGGAAACACAAATATTTTTCGTTTAAAATTAATTTCTTTTAATTAAAATGTCTACTACTGTATCTTTTATTCAGAAAATGTTATTTTTTTGTTAAAAAGTCTTTTTTTGTTTAGTTGCAAATTTTTAATTTTTGAGTTTTTAGTTTAAAGATTTGTGTTTTTCGATCGAAAGTAAGTCTTCTTCATTAAAAATTATTTGTTTTGGTTGAAAGTCCATCTATTTTGCGGAAAAGTAATGTATTTCTTGTAAAATTTAAAAATTTTGTGAAAAAAATCATTTTTTGGAAGAAAATTCAACTATTCTGTTAAACATTCATATTTTTGACTGTTCAAAATATTTTCTTGCTTAAATATTCAACTATTCTTTGAAAAATTTATTTTTTTATATTATATTTTAATGACATTTTGATTCCTTCGTTGTTGAAAAGTATTATACTTTAGTTGAAAATTCATCTCTTTAAATTAAAATTTGCTTTATTTATAAAAAAATTAACTTCATTCAATATAAATTTAACTATTTCACTTTTTGTTGAAAATTTACCTTCTTTAGTTAAAATTCCAATGTTTGGTGATTTTTGTTTTTGAATATTTAACTATTCTGTTAAAAATTTAACTCTTCTATTGAAAATTGAACTATTTTCTGGCAAATTTTCTTTCTTAGCAAATAACTAATTTTTGTAAGTGAAATCTTAACTAATTGATTTAAAGATTTATCGATTTGGTTAAAGATGTTTTTGAAAATTAATTAATTTTCAAATTAATTATCTTTATTGGTGGCGATTAGCTAACGCAAATCTCATGTTTTAAATTAAAATAAATAAAAATTAACTAAAATTAAATTATTGTTACAAATTAAATTCTCATCCCTTTAGAATCTATGTAATTTTGTGCATTTTGTGCATTTCTCCATTTGCGAGTTTCTACTTTTTCCCTTTGCCCAACTTAAAGTGCATTTCCTCTGCCTTATGGTCGTTAAATCTCGTTACTGAAGGAAGCTATTCAATGAGACGTGGCACTGCAAAGTATATCCCTTTCCAAAAGAATTCACTTCTACTTTTATCAAGTTAAAAGACTTCAAATATATTCTATCCCATAAAAGAAAAATCTCTTCTCAGAAAACGGGGAAATGATTGAAGGGATTGTAGGAAAAATGTGGACAAATTTCACGGAAAAAAATGGGGGATGAAAGTGGAGAGAACGTAAGGTAAATGAGGGAGGAAAATGATGGGAAGTTGGTGAAGAGGAAGTAGGGAAAGTGAGAGGAAATTAGAGGAGAAAAAGTAAGAAGAGGAACTACAGCAAACTAGAAAAATTGGTCAAGGGGAAATTGTAAGAGTTGGAGAGAAGTGAGGGGAAGTTAGTGTAGTGGAAGTAGGAGAAGTAAGAGGAAAGTAGAGAAGCGGAAGTACGACGATTTAGGAACAATGAGTGGAGGTGGAGTGGAGAGAAATGACGGGGAATGAGGAAGGGTAAGTGATGGAAAGTTCGTCGAGAGATAGTATAGAAAGTGAGGGAAAATGAGTTTATGGGAAGCGGAGGAAAGTAAAGGGAAATAAGAAAGCGTAATTGAAGGGAACTTATTGCAGATAACGTAGGGGAAGAGAGAAATAATTAGAGAAGAGACAGTAAGGGTGCGAAAGTAGGTCAATTGAAGAAAAATGAGCATAGCAGATGTGGCGAGAAGTGAGGGAAAGTCATTTGAGAGGAAGTAGGAGAAGTAAGGGAAACTGAATGGATGGAAAGTGGAGTGAAGTAAGGGGAAATGAGGTCGGGAAGGGAGGGAAAGTGTTTGGAGAGAGAGTAATGAAAGTGAGAGAAAATTAAAGGAGGTAAAGTAATGGTAGTGGAGTAGGGCACGTTAAGAAAAACGAGTGAAGAGGAAGTGGAGAGGAAGTAGGGTCATTGAAGGAAAACTAGAGGAGAGAAAGTACAGAAAATTAGGGAAAATTATTAGAGGGGAAGTGAAGAGAAGTGAGGGGGGAAGAAGGAAGGATAAGTGATGGGTTGTTTATCTAGAGGAAATATAGGAAGCGAGGGGAGAGGAAGTATGCTAAGTTTTGGCAAATTAATGGAGGAGAGGTGGGGAGAAGTTGAGAGGAAGTTAGTCGAGAGAAAGTAGGGGAAGTAAGGGGAAGTTTGTAGAGAGGAAATACGGGAAGTGACGGGAAGTGTAGGGAAGTTAGGGGAGAAAAAGTTGGGTAAGTAATGGAAAATGAGTAGATGGGAAGGTGAGAGAAGTGAAGGAGAATATGAGAGAGAGAGAATTTCGGGGAAGAAGAAAGGATGTAGGGGAAATAAAAGAAAATGAGAGTTGGCAAGGGAGTTAGTAAGAAGTAGGAAGTACAGCAAGTAAAAAAAATGAGTGAAGGGAAAGTGGAGAGAAGTGAGGGAAAGTTAGTAAAAAGAAAGTAGGGGAGGGGAATTATGACTACTTAGGAAAAATGAGTAGTAAGAAGTGAAGAGAAGTGAGGGGAAGTTAGTAGAAGGAAAGAAGGAGAGGGAAATTATGGCAACTTAGGAAAAATGAGTGATGGGGAAGTAGAGAGGAGTTCTATTTTTAGTTGAAAATTTAGCTTTTGGAGTTTAAAATTCGACTATCTGATTGAAAGGTAATCTTTTTTAGCTGAAAATCGAAAATACTGATTGAATATTCAAACATTTTGTTGATAATTCATACCTTTTTAATTTCATATTCAACGGTTTTATTTGCACATGACGCTTTATCTCTTAGCTTTATCTCTCTTTTTTAGCTGAAAATCGAAAATACTGATTGAATATTCAAACATTTTGTTGACAATTCATACCTTTTTAATTTCATATTCAACGGTTTTATTTGTACATGATGCTTTATCTCTTATATTCTAAAATTCATGTATTTAAAAAATATATATTTTTGGTTTAAAATTAATTTCCTTAACTAAAACATTAACTATCGCATTTGTGTTTCACAAACTATTATCCAAAATTAATTTTTTTAAATTTTTAATTTCAGTTTGAAATTAATGTATATTGTTGAAAATTAGTCCTTTTGGCAGACAATTATTTTTTCAAAATTTTTTCCCTATTGTCAAAATATGACAAGTGGTGGGGACAAAAATTCGCAAAAAAAACCTGTGACATCCTTTATGGAAGCTCCTTTGGTAGAAAATTAATGTATTTTGTAGAAAATTTGTCAATTTGGGTAGAAAATTAATCTTGTTTGTTGAAGAATTTTTATTTGGTTAAGAATTCAACTACTTTATTAAAAATTCTTATTATTTATTTGAATTCAGCTGGTTGTGATTGTTTTTAAAAATTAATTTTTCAAACTGATGAATTCAAATATCTCGTTCAAAATTCATCCCTCATGATTGAAAATTAACTTTCTTGTTGAAATTTCTTTTTCCTGGTTTAAAAGTCAACTGTTTTCTAAAGCACTCCACTTTTTTGCATAAAAAGTTAACTATTTTGTTCAAACTTCGTCTTTTTTATTTAATTTAACTACTGGATAATTTTGTTTGTTTGTTGAAAATTCGTTTTTTTTATCTTAAAATTTAAACCTTTTATTGTTTGTTGAAAATTCGTTTGTTTAGTTGAAAATTGAAATATTTCGCTAAAGATTCATCTTTATTGATTACTTATTAACTTTCTTCTGTTTTTATGGTTTAAAAGTCAACTGTTTTTTGCAAAATTGAACTTTCTTACTTGAAAACTTAATTATTCTGTTAAAAATTCGTCTATTTGAACAGAAAAAAAATATCTGAGAATATACCCCAGCTGTTTAAAAAAATACTTTTCATGAATGAAAGTTACGTCCATTTTCACTCCAGGATCTCAAATGTCTCTCAAAAGAACTCGCCGTTATCAATCAATCTGAATTCTTTTTATACGAAGCAGGGACATTATACCTAATGTATAGGGTTCTTTATCACAATTTTTACCTGGGAAATATTTTAAGCTTTGCCCGTATTTTTAAAAAGTATGACTTGGAGAAATTGAATAATTTATTTTCACTTTAAGGAAAAAAAATTTATTATTTAAAAAAATATGATCTATTACCAAAAAAAGGTTCAAAGGTGAACATAATAACACAATAAATTAATTTTTAGATTTTCTGTTTGCCTATTCTTTCGATACAAATTTTAATATTTTTTTTTTTATTTTTAAATATAATTATAACTAAATTTTACAAGTACAGTGAAAGTAATATTACTAAAAATTTTATTTTTTTTAGCATACTAGTAACCAGTATATTAAAATTCCTCGCCAAGTTATGGCGGAAATAATTAAAAATAATTATTTTGTTAGAATACTGAAAATGGATTTAAATTTAATTGATGGGAAGATTTTACATATTCGAGCTGGAAATGAGTTCAAATATAATTGATGAGAAGATTTTGCCAATTTATGGTATATCCAACTATAAACGATTTTCTTAAAACTTAAATTGGGGTCAAATATAATTTATAGAAATATTTAGCCTATTTTAACTATTAACCGGTGGTATTTTAGTATGGAGGAAATTTTTTTAAACGCAATTTATAGGAATATTCACCCGAATTGGGGTATGGCCAATTCTAAATTAATGTTTTTTAGAATACTGGAAATGGATCCAAATATAATTGATAGGAAGATTTTGACGTCTGAGGGTATATGCAACCGTGAATAGGTATTTTTTAGATTACTGGAAATGGGTTAAAATATTATTGATTGGGAAGTTTTTCCGAATTGGGGTATGGCCAACTATAAGAGGTTCTTTATTTAAATACTAGAAATGGAGTCAAACATAATTAATTTTATATAATATATTAATATAATATATTAATTACTATCAACAGGTGTTTTTTAGAATAGCGGAAATATATTTAAATGCAATTCATAAGAATTTTTAACCAAATTCGGGTCGGGACAACTATAAATAGGTGTTTTATTTTATAATACTGGAAATGGGTTCAGATATAAATTATAGGCAAAATTTTCCGAATTGGGGTATGGCCAACTATGAGCAGTTGTTTCATATAAATAGAAATAGATTCAAATATAACTGATATAAAGATTTTTTTAATGATTACTATTAACAGATAGCTTTTTAAAATGGTGTAAATTGGTTTAAATAAAATACAAAGGCAGATTTAGCTGAATTGAAACATGGCAAACTTTAAACAGATTATTTTTAGAATCCTGGAAATGGGTTCAAACAAATTTAATAGGGAGATGCCGAGGAATTGGATTTAATTGATAGGAAAATTTTTCCAAGTTGGAGTATGGCCTACTATAAGCGGTTGTTTTAATCTATATACTAGAAATTGAGTCAAATACAATTATTCAAAAGATTTAGTCAACTATAAATGGTTTTATAGAATAGTGGAAATTGATTTAAATACAATTCAAAGGAATATTTAGCCAAATTGGGGTATGGCCAACTTTAAACAGGTGATTTTTAGAATACTGGAAATGGGTTCAGATATAATTGACAGGGAATGTTCGCCGAATTGGGGTATGACCAAATATAAGTGAATGAATACTATCAACAGGTTATTTTTAGAATACTGGAAATGGGTTCAAAAAAATTTAGTCGGGAAATCGAAAGGAATTGGTTCAAATATAATTGATAATAAGTCCATTTTTCCGAGTAAGGATATGGCCAACTATAAACAGTTTTTTGCAGAATACCGGAAATGGGTTCAAATACAATTAATAGGGCGATCTGGAGGAATCGGATTATGGTCAGATATGAACAGTTTTTTTTTCTTAGAATACTGGAAATGGGTTCAAATATAATGAATAGGAAAATATTTCGAAGTTGGAGTATGGCCAACTACAAGCGGTTCTTTTATTTATATGCTAGAAATATATGCTAGTTATCCAAGTTGGGGTATTACCAACTGTAAACAGCTTTTTCTTTTTTTTTAGAATACTGGAAATGGGTTTAAATATAATTGATAGGAAACTTTTTCCGAGTTGGAGTATGACCTACTATAAGCGGTTGTTTTATCTATATATTAGAAATAGAGTCAAATATAATTAATAGAAAGATTTGGCCAACTATAAACGGTTTTTATAATGATGGAAATGGGTTTAAATACCATTCAAAGGAATAATTAGCCAAATTTGGGTATGGCTAACTTTAAACAGGTGATTTTTAGAATACTGGAAACGGGTTAAAGTAGATTCAGTAGGGAAATCCAAGGAATTGGATTATTGCCAGCGTTGAACAGATTTGTTAGAAAGCTGTAAATAGATTCAAATCTAACTGATAATAAGACAATTTTGCCGAGTAAGAATATGGCTAACTATAAACAGTTTTTTTAGAATACTGGAAATGGGTTCAAATATAATTAATAAGGTGTTCTCGAGGAATCGGATTATGACTAACAATAAACAGTTTTTTTAGAAT
>NC_046660.1:19624418-19649093 GCF_010883055.1 Belonocnema kinseyi
TCTCGAGGAATCGGATTATGACTAACAATAAACAGTTTTTTTAGAATACTGGAAATGGGTTCAAATATAATTAATAAGGTGTTCTCGAGGAATCGGATTATGGCTAGCTATGAACAGTTTTTTTCTTAGAATACTGAAAATGGGTTTAAATATAATGCATACAAAATTTTTTCCGAAATGCAGTATAGCCAACCACAAGCTGCTGTTTTATTTATATACTAGAAATATAAACTATTAACAATTAACGTTTTTTAAATACTGCAAATGGTGTCAAATATAATTGATAGGGAAAATTTTCCAAGTTGGGGTATGGCCAACTGTAAACAGTTTTTTTTTAATACTGGAAATGGGTTTTAATGTAATTTACAAGGAGATTTTTTTAGGTCAGTGTATGGCTAACAATCAGTGAGTATTTTATTTAATTACTACAAATAGGGTTAAATATATTTCATAATATATGGGAAGATTTTAACGACTAAGGTTATAGCGAAATATAAACTTTTTTATGATGGACATCGCTTCAAATATAATAAATGAATATTTACAATTTTGCAACAACTTTAGGTTATGTTGGTGTGCTTTACTAAAAAATTTATTTTCAAACCAAAATAATAAAATTTAAATCCAAGTTTTGTTCAAATTAATGAAATATACAAGCTAGAACAATTTTGTAATTCCTTTAGTGTTTTTTGTTGGATATTTAATATTTTTGAACAGTTTGAGGTAATGTTGACGTTTTTCATCATAAATCGATTATTTTTAATTAAAATTAACTTATGCTTTATTTTTCTTTAGAGTTTCTATACGTTTTTTAGCTTTTTGCATGGGAAAATAGCTTTTAATATAGAAATAATTTCATTATAAAGAAGATACAAAATCTTTAAAGAATTGTAGGTTATGCTTGCAAACAATTTTAGGTTATGTTAACATTTTTTACCGGAAATCGGTTCATTTGAGCAAAAAAAAATGGGTTTAAAATATAAGTTATAATTAGAATCAATTCTGAAGACAAAAATTGAAAACGCTCATATATATTTATTTTATTTATATAAATTAAAAATTGAATAATAGTCGAGAGTTAATTTTTAGGAAGTAACTAATGCTAAGTAACTACTGTTATCCGATAATTGGAAACTTTGTAAAAATTGAAAATATTTTAATTAGGGAAGTGAGCCGAGACTAAAATATAGTAGGAAAAAGCTTTCCTCTGCCTCAAGGGACATGTCCGCAAAAATAACGAAGCTGTACAAGAAGTACAATTTCTGCACTGAACTTTTTGCTGACTCAATAACATAAATAAAAAGGAACTCTCATTTCTATAGCAATCCTGCCCTTTACGGAGACAATGACAAATTTTCTTAAGTTTTAGAGTGCCACTTATTTTATTGTTTTTAAAAACAAATAAAATTACCAACCCTAAACTCTTTACATTATTATAAGTTTTATAACAGCATGAGTAGCTGCCAGCATCACAAATAACAAAAAGAGTAAGACAAAGTTGAAAATATAGGTCCGATGGAAGATGAAAATTCAAAGTTTAGAGAGATGCACAAAATGTAATTACGATAGTAAAAACGAAGGGGAAAAGGGTAGAAGTGAAGAGAAGAAAAAATATAATACGAACCTAGAAAATAAATTTACTATTTTTTTTTAATAGATGAGAAAATGAAAAGAAGTTAACGGAAGATTAAAAAAAATATTGTTGATTTTAGAACAGACTAGAAAGACAGGAAGAAACAAGAAAGGGATATTTATTATCAGCGAGTGGCGAAATTTCTTAAGGTTTCTATGGACTATATGAAGCTGTAAATTTAAAAAAAATTTCATTACATTTTTTCTGGAAAGAGGTCTTCTCCTTTCACTGCGCCGCGAATCGAACCACCGACCTTCCGATTACCGGTCAGTTTCTTTCCCGTTAAGCTACTAGAGAGATCGAGAGAAGAATCCTTGTTCAGAAATAGACGCATTTTTATTCGCATTCTTATAGTCAAATTTTTCAAGGAATCTGTATTATCATCAAAGAATAACAGAATATCTTAACGCCTTTAGAAACTTTATTGAGCTATGAATAAAAAATTTGTTTAAAATTTTGTTTCTGGAAAAAGATCTCCTTTTTCTCTGCTGGAAATCGAATTACAGAACTTCCGATTATTGATTGGGTGCTTTCCCATTAAGCTACTAAAGAGGTCGAGAAAATAATTTGCCGATCGGGTGATTTCCCATTAAGCTACTAAGGAGATCGAGAGAAGAATCCTGAATTTGATTTTTTTAAATTTAATATTTTCTAAAAGGAGATCTTTTTTTCAGAAAAAAAGTTAACATAGTTGGAAAGTAAGATAGAAAATGGAGTCGAAAATGAAGACGAAAAGGAAGAAACAAAATAGTAGTAAAGGGTACTTCCACAAAGTATTAAATTTCAGTCACAACAATCAATTTTTAACAAAAAAAGAACGAATTATCAAGAAAAGAACTCAATTTTAAACCCAAAGGATTAATTTTCTACAAAAATATACGGTTTGAATAAAATATAAAAATTTTCAACTAAAAATGATAAATTTACCAACCAAAACCAGAATATAAATTTTCTAAGAAAAAATTAAGTATTAATTAAATTTTTTCAACCAAAGAAATTAATTCTTTAAAAAAAAACGGAATAGTTGAATTTTCTACACAACAAAACCTTTTTTACGAAAAAGATTACATACCTATTACAAAAGGTAAATTTTCCACAAAAAATGGAAAGTTAAAGTGAATTTTCTACTAAAATAATAAAACTTCAACTATAAAAAAAATTAATTTTGAATCAAATACATAAATTTTGAACTAAAAATGTAAAGTTCCTACCAAAAATAAAATACTTCAATTTTCAGTTAGTAAAATAAATTTGCTACCAAAAAAAGACGGATTTTCAACTGAAAATAGAATAATTCAATTTTTAGTAAAAAAATTAGTTTTCAAAACAATCCAAATAAATTTTTCAACGAATAATAATATAAAATTTCTATAAAAAAAGATTGATTTTTGACAAACAAAGGAACTTTTTAGAAAGTACACGAATTTTTAACCAAATATTTGATTTTTTGATGGAATTTTTAAAGGAATTAAAAAAAATGTAGTCACCAAGAAGCTCAAATATTCTCCCACAAATTCGAGTTTTCAATAAAATACAGGAATTTTAAATCAAATATTTGAATTTTCAACTTTGGAAAATAAATTTTGAATCAAACATATACGGGTTAAATAATTAGGTACGAGCACAAGTTAAATTTTCATTAAAAACAATTAATTTTCAACTAGAAAATATAATTTTCAACAAAAAAATTAAATATTTGACAACAAAGAAAAGTTTTCAAGTACAATCATAATGATTTTTTTAACGATGATGATTATTAAAGGAATCTGTATTATCTTCAGAGGTAGTTAATATCCAACAATGTAAATATCATTCCACAATCTGTGGAAATAAAAATTAAAACTATCGGTCAAATGAACTCTTCAAATAACAGAAAATACGAACTGCCATTTCTAACTAGATGGAAAATAAATTTAAAAAATAACATTTTTCTGAAAAAAGATCTTCTCATTTCGCTCCACTGGGAATCAAACCACAGAACTTCCGATTGCCGGTCGGGCGCTTCTCCACCTAGTCAAAAATGACGTTAAATATTTTCTGTTATTTTATGTATTATTATGTATTATTTTACGGTTATATTTCTAAAAAAGGATTTTTTTCCGATCTCTCTAATAGCTTAATTGGAAACGAACCCGACATATATTCCCAGTGGAGCGAAGTGAGAAGATCCTTTATCAGCAAAATTTATGTTTGAAATTTAAAACATTTATTTACCATCTAGTCAGAAATGACATTAACTATTTTCTGTTATTTTAATATTTAACTTGATCCATAATTTTAATTTCTATTTTCACAAGTTGGTGGAATAATATTAACTCTGATCGATAGTGACTATTTCTGATGATAATACAGATTACTATAAAAATCATAATAATTTTTTAAAAATCATCATTTTACTTAACAAACCTTTTTTTGTTCAAAAGGTATTTATTTTCATGACAAATATATTTTCTAGTTGAAAATTAATTGTTTTAACAAAAAATTTAACTGGTACATGTTAGGTTGAAAATTTGTCTTAAGTTGAAAGTTCGAATATTTCATTCAATATTCCTGTATTTTATTAAAAATTTGAATTTGAGGGGAAAACTTGATCGGCAGTTAACTTTATCGATAGTTTTCATTTCTACTTTTACAGATTGTGGACTGATATTTACACAGATCGTTAGTAACTACCTCTGATGATAATACAGATTCCTTTAAATGGAAAGAAGTTAGGGAAAATCTATAAAAAAAGGATACAGAATTGAGAACAAAGACTAGAGAAACAGAAACAAACTAAAATAGTAGCACAGCTGGAAAGTGGGATAAAAAATATAAAAAGCTTACACCGTGAGTTTGGATAAGGAGAGAGTGGGAATGATAAAGAAAGATTGAGTAAAATAAAAAAAATGGAAGGGGACATGAAAAATGAAATATAGTGGTCAAGATTTTAAAATTAGAGAGAGAAGGAACTAAAGCACTGGAAGAAGTTCTACATAAAATGTATAGCTTTGAAGGCAGATAAGGAGGTGCGATGTGTAGGAAAGGAAAGCGGAAGAGCAGAAAAAATAGCAATCGTGAAAGTAATAAAACGGGATGATAGGAAGGAAGAGATTGCAAAAAAAAGTGTTATGTGGAATTAAGAAGAGAATAAAGAATTACTTAAAATTACAAGAAAATAATATGTCGTATGAGTTAAGGAAAATAACGGAAGACGAAAGAAATAAGGGAAGGAGAACATGAATTAGGTATGAAATATAGATAGAAGATATATGATGATATTGGGACCGATAAATGGAAGAGTTAGTATAAAATGATTTCAAAAAAGGACTAGAAGATGAAGGAATGGGAGAGAGTAAAATTAGGAAGGTGGGAAATCAAAAGAGATGAAAAATAAAAAAAGGGAAGAATCTAGGATGAGCTTCTGGAATGGAACATACTTGAAAAGAAAAAATAGATAATATTTCATAAATCTGAAGTAATGGGAGGTAGTAGTAATAGGATATTCAGCTAGATGAAAAGAGTAGTTAAAGAGTAAGGGAAAGGTTATCAAGAAGTAAGAAATGAGAGGCTCAAAATGCAAAGAGGAAGACTAAAAAAGGCAGAATAACAGGAGAAATCACAGGAGATGAGAGAACTGATGAGAGAAACAAGGAGGGAATTTAGAATAAAAGTGTTTGGAGAAGGCAGAAAAAAGTAGAAGGAGGGCGATAGAATTAATAAGATGAGAAAGAGTAATAAGGGAATTCAAGGCTGAAGATATAAGAGAGAGGACTGAAATAAACAATAAAGAATTGGCGAATAAAGAGAGGGTAGTGTAGTTAATGGAAAGATAGGATATGATTGAAGAATCGGAATATAATAAATAGTATAAGATTTTAAGGAAGCAGTACCAAAATATTCATAAAAGAGATGGGGTTAAGATGAGTAGTAAAGAGAGGAATGGAAGATAAAGAAAGCTGTCAAGAGAATGTGATAAAGGTGTTAAGGGATTTTTCAGTATTTTTTCTCCCGGTCGGAATAAGCTTTTCGGAAAAGCGTATTGGATTTTCTTTTACTGCAATCTCCACCACCGGTATTTTCTCAATCTCCATAACGAAAAGATAAAAATCTTTCTTCGATCCTCTTCCCTCGAACGAATGTTTCATGTCTCCATTTTCAAATCCTGGGCTATAAAAAAGTCGTATTCTATGAGGAAAAATGTTCTCTTCTTGTTAAAAAGGCGGCCCTGATTTTCCATTTTCATCTTACATACATTTAGCGATGGGTAAGTTACTTTTTAGAAGAAATAGTTATCGCTACCGTTACAAATTGTAGCTGTTTCTTAGTTAATTAAAAAAAAAACTTTTTGCACTTTTTCTCGAATATTTTAGAGCTTTTTTAAATTACTTGAAATCTTTAAAATTCTTTAAAATAATTAGAAATCCTGAAAATCTCTTCAAATAAGTAAAAATAAGAAAAAATCAATTCAAAGCTCTTGCAAATACATCAAATTAAACTTATTATTGAAAATTCCAATTTTATAAACCTTAAAATCTCAATATATCTTAAAAACCGTTTGAAATATTTGGAGAAATAAAACCCCTTGAAATTTCATTATGTGAAATTAAGTTATCTAGAAATACCTTAAAATCTTGAAAATCCTAAGAAATTCTTTTTGATCCCTCTAAATTTACGAAAAGTCTTAACATTTTTCTAAAAGTATTTAAATTGTTGAAATCTTTAGAAATACCTTGAAATAAAATAAATTCACTTCTTAAAGTTCTCGAGAAATCAGTTAGCATCCTTTAAAACCCCTTAAAATCTCTAGAAATCTTACAGATCCTTTGAAATCCTTCGAGAATTAATAGATTCCTTTCAATCTTGCGATATTTTTTTAAATGCCTTAAAAAACTTGAATTATTTTTTATCGCTAAAAATCCCTCAAAATTTCTTTTTATTAATTAAATGATCCAGAAATCCCTTAAAACTTTCGAAAAGCCTAAAAACTTCTTTGTTATGTCTATAAATTTTCAAAGGATCTTTAGATTCTTTCAAAAGTCTTAAAATGGTTGAATTCTAGAAATCCCTTAAAATCCTCGGAAATCCTAAAAACTTCTTTATGATTCCAATAAATTTTCGAGAATATTGAAAAAAAATTTTTTTTAAGTTTAAAAATTTTTGAAATCCATATAAATTTCTTGAAATAAAATTAATTTACTGCCTACAGTTATCTAGAAATCAGATAAAATCTCTTAAACCTCCTTAAAATCTCTAACAATCTTTAAAATTCTTCAGAATCTGCGGATAATTAATTATACCTTTTAAATCTGAGAATACCACAAAATCACTTAAAATATTTTTAAATATAACTAAGTTCTCTAGAATTTAGTTAAAATTCCTTTAAATCTGTAAAAATTCTAAAAAAAAACATTTGAAAACTTTAATTTCATTCGGTCAAATAATGTAATCTAGAAATCTTTTCGAATCTTCAAAATCCTAAAAATTCTTTGTGGTCCCTATAAATTTTCAAAAGGTCTTACAATTTTTCTAAAAGTTTTAAAACTGTTGAAATCCTTAGCAAACCCATTAAACAAAATTAATTGATTTCATAAAGTTCTCAATAAATCAATGAAAACCCCTTTAAATCTCTTAAAATCTCTAGAAATTCTAAAAAAAACCTTTCGAATCTTTGGAGACTTGAGCAATCCTTTTAATTTTGTAATATTTCTTAAAATGCTTTAAAATCCTTTCAAAATTGTTTGATCGTTAAAATTTCTTTGAAATTTCATTCTATCAAATTAGTGTAGGTAGAAGTCACTTGAAATCCTCAGATATCTTAAACAATTCTTTTAAATCCCTTGAAATTTTCGAAGAGTCTTGAAATTCTTTAACAATTCTTAAAATTCTTGATATCCGTAGAAATCTCTTGAAATAAAATGGATACACTAGTTAAAGTTTTATAGAATCCTTTTGAATCTTGTGACATTTTTTTAATACCTTAAAATATCTTAAATTATTTTTTATTACTAAAAATCCCTTGAAATTTTAGTTTCTAAAATTAAGTGATCAATAAATCCCTTAAAATTTCCAAAAATCTTTAAAACTTCCTTTTTATGCCTATAAATTTTAAAAAGTTCTTGAGATTCTTTCAAAAGTCCTAGAATTGTTGAAATCTGTAAAATTCTCTTGAAATTAAATTCGTTTACTTTCCAAAGTTCTCTAGAAATCAGTTTAAATCCTTTAAAATATTTTTAAATGCTAGAAATCTCTTGAAATCTTATTCCCTCGAATTAATTTATCTAGAAATCCCTTAAAATCCTCGGAAATCTTAAAAACTTCTTTGTGATCTCAATAAATTATCGAAATGTTTTCAAATTCTTTCAAAAGTCTAAAAGTTGTTTAAATTTGTAGAAATCCCGAAAAATTACATTTATTTGCTTGCTGAAATTCTCTAGAAATAATTTAAAATTTCTTAAAATCTCTAGAAATCTTGAAAATCCTTTAAAAGTTTGGGAGATTTAATGAAATCTTTTAAATCTTGAAATACCTTAAAATCCCTTTAAATATGTTTTATTACTAAGCATCCTAAGAAATTTAATTTTCTTAAATGAAATTATCTAGATATCCCTTAAAATCGTCGGAAATCTTGAAAACTTCATTGTGATCTCAATAAATTATCGAAATGTTTTCAAATCTTTTAAAAGTCTCTAGAAATCTTGAAAAATCTTGAAAATCTTGGGAGATTTAATAAAATCTTTTAAATCTTGAAATAGCTTAAAATCCCTTTAAATATGTTTCATCACTAAAAATCCCAAGAAATTTCATTCTCTGAAATTAAGTTATCTACAAATCCCTTAAAATTCTGGAAAATCTTAAAAACTTCTTTTTGATCTCAATAAATTATCGAAATATTTTCAAATTCTTTGAAAAGTCTTAATGTGGCTGAAATTCGTAGAAATCCCATAAAATGACATTTATTTGATTCCTAAAGTCCTATAGAAATAATTTAAAATCCAAAAAAATCCTTTAAAAGCTTGGGATATTTAATAAAATCTTTTAAATCTTGAAATACCTTAAAATCTCTTTAAATATGTTTTATCACTGAAAATCCCAAGAAATTTTATTCTCTCAAATTAAGTTATCCAGAAATCTCTTTAAATCCCCAGAAATATTCAAAACTTCTTTGTGATCTCAATAAATTATCGAAATCTTTTCAAATTCTTTCAAAAGTCTGAAAGTCGTTGAAATTCGTTGAAATTCCTTTAAATGAAATTTATTTACTTCCTAAAGTTCTCCAGAAATGAGTTAAAATCCCTTAAAACCCCTTAAAGTCTCTATAAATCTTGAAAATCCTTTAAAATCTTTGGAGACTTAATGAAATCTTTTAAATCCTAAAATACCTTAAATTCCCTTGAAATATTTTGGAAAACTAAAAATCACTTAAAATTTCATTCTCTCAAATTAAGTTATCTGGAAATCCCTTAAAATTTACGAAAATGCTTAAAACTTCTTTGTAATCCCTATCAATTCTCAAAAGGTCTTAAAGTTTTTTTTCGAAAGTCCTAAAATTGTGGAAATTTGTAGAAATCCCTGAACATAAAATTAAGTCACTCCCTAAAGTTGTCTAAAACTTAGTTAAAATCACTTAAAATCTCTTGAAATCCGAAAAAACATTTGAAATCTTTGGAGACTTAATAAAATGCTTTAAATTTTGTGATATTCTCTAAAATGCCTTAAAATTCTTTAAAAATTTGTTATTTAGAAATACCTTAAAATCTTCAAAATTCTAAAAAATTATTTGTTATTTCCATGAATTTTTAAAAGGTCTTGCGATTATTTCAAGTTTTCAAATTGTTAAAATCCGTAGAAATCCCTTAAAATAAATTTAGTTTACTACCAACAGTTATCTAGAAATCAGTTAACACCCCTTCATATCCCTTTAAATATCTAGAAATCTTTAAAATCCCTTGAAATATTTTTGATCACTAAAAATACCTTAAAATTGCATTCTCTCAAATTGAGTTGTCTAGAAATCCCTTAAAATCTTCTGAAATCCTACAAACTTAGTGTTAATCCCTATAACTTTTTAAAAGGTCTTAAATTTCTTTCAAAATTCTTCAAATTGTTCAAATCCGTAGAAATCCATTAACATGAAATTAATTCACTCCCAAAATTTCTCTAGAACTTATTTAAATTCCATTAAAATCTCTAGAAATTATAAAAACCCTTTTAAATCTTGGGAGACTTAATAAAGCCCTTTAAATCTTGTGATATTTCTTGAAATAACTTAAAATACTTTTTAAATTTTTGTTCGCTATAAATCAATTGAAATTTCATTCTCTAAAATTAAGTTACGTAAAAATCACTTAAAATCTTCAGAATCCTAAAAAATTCTTTGTGATCCCCCTAAAATCTTTAGAAATCTTCAAAATCGTTTGAAATATTTTGAAAATTAATCGAATCCTTTAAATACTTTCATTTTTTTAATACCTTAAATAAATCCCTAAAAATTTTCGAAAATCCTAAAAACTTCTTTGTTTTATCTATAAATTTAAAAAGTTCATTATATTCTTTCAAAAGTCTCAAATTGTTGAAATCCGCAGAAATTCCTTAAAATGAAATTTATTGACTTCCTAAAGTTTTCTAGAAATCAGTTAAAATGACTTAAATATTAATTAAGTTATGTAGAAATCCCTTAAAATCCTCGGAAATCCTACAATTTTCGAAATGTTTTCAAATCCTTTCAAAAGTCTAAAAATGATTGAAATCTCTAGAAAACCCTTGCAATAAAATTAGTCGGTCAAAATATCTTAAAACGTCTAAAAATCTCTATAAATCCTGAAAATCTTGTAATAATCCTTAAAGTGTCTTAAAATCCGTTGAAAAATTGTTAATTGTTAGAAATCCCTTGCAATTTCATTCTCTCAAATTAGAGTATCTAAAAAAATCCCTTACAATCTTTGGAAATCCAAAAAAATTCTTTGAAATAAATAAATTTTTCCGTGAAAAATTCCTTAAAAGAAAATTCAATTCATTCACTAAAAATAACTAGAAATCAGTTAAAATCCGACAAACCTCAAACATAGAAAAATAAAAATTTATTTCTCACAATTCTCTAGAGATCCGTTGAAACTTTCAAATCACTAAAATCTTTGAAAGTCTTACAAAATTCTTTGAAATTTCCTTAACATTTTTGGAAAGCTTAAAAATCTAATAGAATCGGAAGAAATAATTTTAAATTCCTTAAATATAAATTAAATGAAATTTATTATTCAAATAATTTGATGCATTTACTTAAGTTCTCTACAAATTCTCTAGAAATCTCTGAAACTCGTTTTGATTCTTTAAAATCCCTTGAATTCCTCTGAATCTTGTCAAAATTCCTTTGTAATCACTTGAAATCATTGGAATTGCTAGAAATCTTTTTAAATTTAATTCACCATAATCTAGTCATCTATAAATGCCTTAAAATGTTAGAAAATACAATTTTTTTTAAATCCCTTTAATTTCTTTAAATCTCTTGAAAATTTTTGGAATCGTTTAAAATAACTTAAAATATTTAAAGTCCTTCGCGATTTTTTGAAATCATTTTAATATAAATTTAATTTAAATTATTTCTTAAAGTTTGTTAAAAAAATGTTCAAACCCCTTAAAATCTTTGCAATTCTTCGAATTCGTTGAATTATTTTAAATCTTGTGAAAATTTCTTCAAATGCCTTTAAATCTTTAGAATTGTTTGGAAACCCTTGAAATATGATTTTCTAGAATTTGCTTTTCTGGAAATCCCTTAAACTTACACAATAAAACTCTGTCATCAATTCCGCCGCTTTTACCTTTTTTAAAGAATTCTTCTATTTTCAAGAAATTTTACCTTTTACTACTTCAATTTTTTTTAATTTCATCCATTTTAATTGAAAATGCAACTTTTGGGTCGAAAATATATAATTTTGTTGAAAACTTTCTTTTTCGAAAATACAACTGTGTTTTTAAAAATTCGTCTTTTTCCTCAAAAATATTACTATTTTGTTTTTAGTTCGTCTCTTTCACTTTAAAGTTGAAATTGGTTAATTATGCAACTATTTGGTTAAAAATTAATTTTTTGGTTGAAAAGTCTTCTATTATCTTTTGCTTTTGGAATTCATTTTGTTCGGTGAAAAATGAAATCACAGTCAAATCTGGATTTAGTGATTCTGAATTGAGTTTTGTCGAGAATTGACGCCGCGTCGCGGGGATTGGTGAGAGAAACTGCGTGGGAATGCGCGGTGTTCACTCAGGCGTGACAAACCATAGAAAGAAACAGGAGAGACAAAACAGTTTCGAAACTCTGGTTTTATAGTCACCGTCAGCACTAAATCCAGATTTGACTGAAGTTATTATTACTATTATTATTATTATTATTATTATCCAACCAACAGCACAAATTATTTATGAAAGAAAAACATGTAAAGTGAAAAAAGTTATTGAAGGGATACATGAGGGAGAAAAGGGATAATAGGCTCTGATCGGAACTTCAATGAACCGAAAATTTTCCAAGTTTCCTTTAGCAAGTGATATGATAACAAGCATAGTAATAAGGGAGCATTGACACATCACGTGACCTTCTCTAATAAAAAATATGTAAAATTTTTTATTTTATGTTTAAAAACATTATAGACGTTTTTTAAATAAAATTGTTTTCAGAATTTAAATTTTTTTAGGCACACAAACATTTTACTTATAATTAAAAAAAAACTATAATATTTTTACTAAATGTTTACTAAAAATGTTTTTAGCTGACTCGAATTTTTCTTAAAATTTTCAAAAATCATTTAAAACGTGACAAATTTTCTTAAGTATTATAAGAATATTTGTTTATTTACTTGAAACCTTTAAATAAAATTGTAAAGCTCTGAAGTTTTGGTTTTCAATCTTTAAAGAAAATCTACACATTTTAAAACCTTTTACAGTTCAAAATTCCTTTTCAATCTCTTCAAGTATTCGAAATATTTATTAATTTTACTCGATTTTTTTTTATTTTCAAATCTTACCAAATAAAAAATTTTTGCTTTAAAATCTTCTACTATTTTTCGAAATTTAAGGAAACTTTTTAAAACTTTTTCGATTTTCTCTTAAAGTTCATTTTTCAAAATAAATAAAACCATAAACAAATTTTCTATACATTTTGGGAAAATTTTCTTTTCTAATCGTTTCAAAATTTTTTAACCTTTTAATATTCTTAATTATTTAAATTTTTTCCTTGGAAGCAAAATTTCACTTCAAAATCTTTCATACACTTTTTCAACAGTTTAGAAAAAAATGTTAAATATTTTTTTTTCAATTTTCTTTTAGAATTCATTTTAAAAAAATCAATTAAAACTTTCCCTTCTTTAGGCCCATGATGCCATCAAAATTAATTAAAATTTTTTTTTACTCTTGAAAAATTAAAAGAAATGTCTTTAAGTCTCACATACTATTTTCCCACATAATTTGACAACTTAAAAACTTTAAATTATATTTTTTTAATATACCTAAAGAATTAAAATTTGTTTCAGAATACTTTTAAGAACAACATTTCAATTCCAATCCCTCTTAATTTTCAAGAAGTTGGCAATTGAACTTATAAATTTAAAAAAGCTGAAATTGAACTTATTTTAAATTTGTACATAATTTCCAGAAAAGGGAAAAGGTATAAAGATTATTTTTCAAAGTACAATAATTCATCATGTAATATGAAATTTGTGATATTTCAATAAGTAAGTGCATAGATTTTTCTTCTAAAAATGTGGAAAATTCTCGGTATAAAAATAAATTGACTGTTATTTCCCGCTTTCTTTAATATTTAATAAAAATTATTTAGCTCAGTATTAATTTTTAATTCTTATATTTAAATTTATATAAATACAACTTTCAAAATTGAATTAACTTGCATGTAGATTAATATGCCCTCTGTACTCAGAAAAATTTTGGAATAAAACAAAAAAATTTATTTGGATTCATATAATTAATAAAAAAAATTATTTGCTTCAATTGAAAAAAAGGTTTATTTAATTTTCGGAAATTGAAAGTATTTGCCTTATTGATCGGAAGAAATAATTTGTGCAGTGCAATTTGTTTGATTTAAACAAAACATTGCATTTTATTAAACAATGCATTTGTTTCAAATCAGTTTATTTGAATTCATAAAAATATTTATTTGATTCAAACGAAAAATACAATGTAAATCAGTGCTACAAAGTGCCGCTCGGCGTGCTGAGGCACTGCGTGCAGGGTTCCCAGCGGTACTGTCCTAAAATTTAATTTAATTTGTTCCTATAAACTATAGATATTGCGTCCATTTTTCAGTTAATTTTAGATTTTACAGTAAATCAGAAACTTTAGAATTATATAACACTGAAAAAAAGAATTATGTCATCTAGTCAATCACAGTATGATTTAATTTAGATTTTAGGTTAGTTACTTAGGAACCGCCGACGGTGCTTTAGCACGCTTAGCGGCACTTTTTAGTACTGCTTTGTATTGTATTTTTTGTTTATATCAAATAAATTTTATGAACAAATTAATCTCTTCAATCAATAAAGCAAATATTTTTCATTTCTTAAAAGTAACTAAACCATTTTTTAATTGAAGCAAAAAATTTGTTTCATTCAATAATATGAATTCAAGGTGGATTTAAACTTTTGAACGGGAGTGTATACACAAAAGTTAAACATAAATATTCAACCATTTGACCGTGAAATTTAATCACGCAAAATTATATTGAAATATTAATTATGGCCTTAATCTCAATGGATTGACATTTTTGAGGTTAGAACTTGGCCTACTGAAGGCATTCGAACAATGACCAAGTATGCCGTCGCTGCGGTTCATGTTACGCGTCTGCTCTGAAAATTTAAGGCACTTTGGTATTTATCGTGAAATATTTCGGTGTTACAAAAGCTGCCCCTGTTCAGCCACATATCATGATTTACTCAAAAAAGGCATACAAGAGAAAGTGCTCTCTATCGACACCCTGGAAATGCCGATAAAGTAGATTCCTATATATACATGCATATAGACGTGAACATTCTTTGAACCGGATACCCTTATTCAACTTCCGCTTTCTCTGAATGCTCTTGTCTCTTCCTGCAAATTTCTCGTTTTTTCGCTAGTCTTTCAATTTCCATAGAGGGGACGTGATATCCATTTGTCAGAAAATTAAAGTGAAAATGTATACATTTTTAGCTTTTCGAAACTTAGTTCAAAGATTTATTTGTATCGATTTTTTCCGAAGGCAATTTCTCGATGTGGAAATAGTTACTATCGATCAGTATAGATGTCACTCCACAATCTGTGAAAATAGAAATCAAAACTATGGATCAAGTTAACTCTTCAAATAACAGAAAAAAATTAACGTCATTTTTGACAAGATAAAAATAATTTTTTTTTTATTTTGAAATTATATTTTTCTGAAAAAGATCTTCTAATAATCGCTCCACTGGGAACCGAACTAGAGAACTTCCGATTGCCGGTCGGGTGCTTTCCCAATTAAGCTATTAGAGATCGAAAAAAATCCTTTTCCAGAAATTTGCGCTATCTCAAGCCAGGTGTTGTATTTATGATACAATTAATTTAAAGGAAATCTGTATTATCGACAGAGTTGTTACTATCGATCAGCATAGATGTCACTCCACAATCTGTGGAAATATAAATCAAAACTATGGATCAAGTTAACTCTTCAAAGAACAGAAAAAAATTAACGTCATTTTTGACAAGATGAAAAATATTTATTTTTTAATTTTGAAATTATATTTTTCTAAAAAAGATCTTCTAATAATCACTCCACTAGGAATCGAACTACAGAACTTCAGATTGCCGGTCGGGTTCTTTCTTAATGAGGCTATCAGAGATCGAGAAAAATCCTTTTAAAAAAATTTACGCTATCTCAAGCCAGGTGTCGTATTTATAAAAAAAGTAATTTAAATGAAATGTGGTTTGATTCCTAGTAATTCAGATTTTCTTTAAATTACTTGTATCATAAATACAACACCTGGCTTGAAATAACGTATATTTCTGAAAAGTGATTTTTCTTTCGATCTCTCTAAAAGCTTATTTGGGAAAGCACTCGACCGGCAATCGGAAGTTCTGTGGTTCGATTCCCAGTGGATCGATTGTCATAAGATCTTTTTTCAGAAAAATATAAAACCACTTCTACTTCTTTTTTAACCCTCACTTTCCCTCTAACTTTTTTCGTGCAAAAATCTCCGGAACCTTCAATTTTGGTCCGGTTTAAAAATTATTTAAAAAAATTAAAGTTCATTAAATTCTGAAGAGCTTAACGCTCTAAACAACCTTTGTCTCCTCTATTTGTTTATTAATAAACTGGTTAAGAAACTTCATATTATTTTAAATGAATATTTAGGGAGTCATAGAAGACAATTAATTTGTTCATTATTCGATTTCTTGTTATAAACAAATTTTATGGACAAATTAGCAAATAGTCTTATGATCGTTAAAAATTTATTCTGTTTTCTAAAAGTCCTTCATGTTAATATAGGAATGACATTTCATTACACAAATAATTGAGCAGTTTAAAATTACCATTGTTATAAATAATTCTGTTAGAAAAATATTGAAATTTTTTCAAATTATAATTTCCATCAACCGCCAGAAAGACTTCAGGTATTCCTTAAAATAATTTATATTTATTAATATTTAATCAAATATAACAATTTAAATTGTTATAAACAAATTATATAAGCACATTCATTCTGGCACATTCTCGTCTTAAAAGAAAATTTCAATTTGATAAAACTTTATGTTTAAATATTTCTTCACAAAAATTGTTAATAACAGTGGTTATTGTTAACTTTTCTAATATTTGTGTGACTAGCAGTCGTTCGTCCAATAGCTTAAAACATTTCCAATGCAAAAAAAAATGTCTATGCGAAAGGGCCAACATTTTTAATTTGCTATCACATTTGTTTATAAAAATTTAAATTGTTATACTTGAAGAAATGGTAATAAATATTTATTATTTTAAGGAATACCTGAAGTCGTTCCGGCGATTGAAGGAAATTATAATTTGAAAAAATCTCAAATTTGAGTATTTTGCCACAATAATTATTTATAACCATGGTTATTATAAAATTTTAATTATTTTTGTAATTAACAAGAACAAAATTTTTACCGATAGTAAAATTCCTATGAGTGCCCATTTAAGAGAATATCAGTTTTTCCTGATCAGTTATTAAAGCGAAAATGCTAAAAGTATTTATTATTATTTTTCTTATGTTAATGCATACAGCAAAAACAATGTCGATTTTTTTAATTTCATTTTTTATCTTCTGAATGAATTTTTGTTATTTATCTCATCTCTTAAATTTAATACACAAGGTTATAGGACAGATAAAAAATTGTTAACTTGCATAGTTAATTGTTATAAACAAATTGTATTGGAAAATAACCTAAATTAGAAGCCGCTCGTCTTCAAAGTATAGTCCTGCTCTGCAATCGATTGCTTTTATCGTAAGAATTATACGTAGCCACTCAAATTTAGGATGAAATGTTATTTGTTTATTTTTTAAACAAATTATAGAAACAAATGCATATTTTTGGCACTTGTAAGCGAAAAAAAATCGTTTTTTCTTCTGATCTTGCTGAAATTATATTTACAATGATTTTTTCTGAAAACAACTTTGCAATAAATCAATATTTGTTTATTTTATAAACAAATTATATAAACAAATGTACATTTTGGGCGTTTTTTTGTCGGAAATAAACCGGTTATTCTTCCGACTAGTTCCAATCATATTGCTTATTATGTTTTCTTAAAAAAAATTTTGCAACTCACCAATTTTTCTTTATTTTATTAACAAATTCTATAAACAAATGCACAGTTTCGGCGTTTGTAAGGGAAAAATGTCGTTTCTTCTTCTGATCTTGCTGAAATTGTATTACTCAGAATCTTTTTTGAAAACCATTTTGCAGCCTATCAATACTTGTTTATGTTATAAACAAATTGTATAAACAAATACACATTTTGGGCGTTTTTAAGGGAAAAGGAACCGTTTTCTCTTGCGTCCCTACTGAAATTATATGGCCAATAATGTTAAAAAAAATTGCAAACCCATCAGTATTTGTTTATTTCATAAAGAAATGCACCTTTTGGGCCTTTTTAGGCAAAATAACTTGTTTTTTCTTCTGAACTTGCTTAAAATATCACTGGCAATATGATGTAGTAGTTGGATTTAAGAACGCATTTTTAAGTATTACATATTTTACTTTTGTTTTAAATTCACTTGTCAATAATGAATAGAAAACAAGGGACTTATTAAAATACAAGACTACCCCTATTGTTCTATTATCTCAGCATAAATACGATAAAAAAGCTTTATTCTTGTCCAAAAACGCGTAAAATTTACATTTTTTCATATAATTTATTTATAAAATGAACAAATCGCGAAAAACTATATTAATAATAATAACAATAATATATATAATAGCAAATTATTTCCTGAAAACATTATTGTCAAGACAATTCAAAAATAATACAAGAAAAAAGATTTATTCTTGTCGAAGAAAGCCTAAAATGTTCATTTTTTATACAATTTGTTTATAAAGTAAACAAATATTTATGTTTGGCAAAAAGGTTTTTTAGAAAACATCAATCGCAATACAATTTTAAAAAGGTCTGAAAAAAACGATTTCTGTTTTATTAGAAACTCTAAAAATGTGCATTTGTTTATATAATTTGTTTAAAAAATAACCAAATATTGATAGATTGGAACAATTTTTTCAGAAAACATCATTGGCAATGTAATTTCCGATTTTAGATCAATTTAAGAAGAAAAAACGATTTATTTTTGCTTAAAAACGCCCAAAATGGTAATTTTTTCATATAATTTGTTTATAAAAAAACTAATATTCATGAGTGCCAAAAATTTCTTTAGAAAACTTTATTTACAATAGGTATAAGGATTTCTGCCTAGGTCTTCGAAGCCATTAAAACAAACTATTCTTGGTTAAAAGCTAATTTTTTTAATTGAAAAGATGACTTAAATTTAAGAAATTTGAATTAGATTAAAAATAAAATTTAAAATCCTATTTAACGTCCAATAATGTAGTTAATTTATAGAATTCCTAAAAATAAAACCAAGAATCCAACGAAAAAGTTTGGAGAACCGTCTTTAAATCTTCTTATTGTAATTTGAAAAAAGATTCTCTTTAAACAAAAAATTTTCCTAAAAAAGAAAAAAGTGGACAAAAATAAAAAAGAGGAAAGAAAAATGAGAAAGCAACTAACCAAGTCCCTTCTTTTTTTTATTTTCTTTGTCCTTTTTACTTTTATTATTATCAAACCACAATAAAAAGAAAATTTGTAAATTATATTCACAAAAGTTTCGTGAAAAATTCAACCCTACTCAAGGTAAGAAAAATTTGACACAAATTAGTCAAATTTTAAAAAATACGAAAAATAGAAATCTTTTTTGGTTGAAAGAACAACTTTCTAATTTTTTGTGTTTAAAATTCTTATTTTTTATTGAAAATTCAATTACTCCATTGAAAGTTGCACTTCTTTCTTCAAAATTAATTTTATTTGAAAATTTAGGAATTTCATTAAATTTGTTGAATTAAAAATGTCAGTGTTCCATTTTTATTTAACATATTTCTTTATTCAAAATTCAACTTCTTGGTAATATATATTTTTTAAATGGAAGATCCCACTATTTAGTTCAAAAGGTATCTTTTTTATTTAAAAATTCAACTATGTTATGACTCCAGGAAATTCGGATAATTTAAAGGAATGTCAAAACGCTTAACGATTTTAAGGAATTTCAAGCTTTCAGGGAATTAAGAATGTTCACAGATTTGACAGAAATCCATGATTTTGAAGATTTCAAGGAATGTAGAAAATATCAGAAATTCAGATAATTAAAGGATTTCAGAAAATTCTGAGAATTAAACGATTTAAAATCGCTCAAATATTTCAAGGAATTTTACGAGTTTGGGGAATTTAGAATATTCAAGTATTTGAGAGAATTCAAGGATTTCAGGAAATTCGGATAATTCAAGGGGTTTCAGAGCGCTAACAGATTTTTAAGAATTTCAAGAGTTCAGGAAATTCATAATATTAAAATATTTCACAGAAATCAAGGATTTTAGAGATTCCAAGAAATTGAGAGGTTCCAAGGAATTTATAAATTGTCAAGAATTCAGAGAATTCAAGACTTTCAGGGAATTCAGATAATTTAAGCAAAATTTAAGGAACAAGGGATTTCAAAACGCTTAAAGATTTTCAGGAATTTCAAGAATTCGGGGAATTCAGAATATTTTAAGATTTCAGAGAAATCAGGAATTTTCAAGATTTTAAGAAATTTAGAAATTATCTTGAATTCAGAGAATTTAAGGATTTCAGGGTATTCGGACAATTCACGGGGTTTCAAAGCGCTTAAAGATTTAAAGGAATTTCAGGAGTTCAGGGAATTCAGAATATTCAAAGATTTCACAGAAATCAAGGATTTTAGGATTTCCAAGGAATTTATACATTTTCGGGAATTCAGAGAATTCAAGGACTTCAGGAAATTTGAATAATTTAAATGAATTTCAAAACGCTTAAAGATTTTAAGGAATTTCAAGATTTCAGGGAATTAAGAATGTTCGCAGATTTGACAGAAATCCATGATTTTGAAGATTTCAAGGAATGTAGAAAATATCAGAAATTCAGATAATTAAAGGATTTTAGGAAATTCTGAGAATTAAACGATTTAAAATCGCTCAAAGATTTCAAGGAATTTTACGAGTTTGGGGAATTCAGAATATTCAAGTATTTCAGAGAATTCAAGGATTTTCGAAATTTCACGGAATTAACAAATTGTCGGGAATTCAAAGAATTCAAGGATTGCAGGAAATTCGGATAATTCAAGGTGTTTCAGAGCGCTTACAGATTTTAAAGAATTTCCAGAGTTCAGGAAATTCAGAATATTCTAAGATTTCACACAAACAAAATATTTGAGAAATTTCGGGAAATTCAAAGAATTCAGGAATTCAGATATTTTCAGGAATTCGAGGGAACTGCTAAATTTTAATTAATTTGAACATACATCTTTTAATTTAAAAAAAATGTATTTTTTCATTTTAGAAACAGAAATGAAATTTTTGAATTTTGGAAATAGAACTTCAAATTTTTTATTTTCTTATGAATTCTGTGAAATTTTCATTTTAAATTGAAACTTTTTTATTTAAAAATACTTAAAAACTATATCATTTGAATAACTTTATATTTCACTTTGTTAATTTATTGAAGCTTCTTATTAGCAATAAAATTGTGTCCAATAGTGTCAGCCTGAAAGGATTTCCGGTTTACACTCGCACGCAATTTAAACAATTATTTAAAAATTGCAACAAATATTTTGACAATTTATCGGAAATAAAATGTTATTTTTAAAACGAGTACATACAATGACATCCATTTCGCAAATTAAATATTTGATACATTTTTTCTATTAGTTCTATATGTCAGAAAAAGATAGAAAATTTCAGAAATATACTCTCTTTTTCTGTTTCATTCATCAAACATTGGTGAGGTGATTAAAAAATACATACGAAAGTCACATTTTCATTAATTCTCTAGATTCTAGAATACGTTCTTACTCTTCCTTAGTACGTCATCGCGAAAGCACGTAATACATTGTGCAAAAACACATTGGAATTAACGAGGTTATTCAAGGGATGTTAAATTAACAGATCTCTAATAATAATGAAAAGGATAATAAATCGCTCTGTACTTTACGATTTCAAAGAGTTTTCAAAAGTAGATAACACTCCCATTCCCCGACTTCCCTTTTACAGCCATCACGTCCCTTTCCCTACTCACCCTCACTTCTAATAATTTTCCCTACTTCCCTTCACTTGCACTCACTTACCTTAATTTCCCTTCCTGACACACCCTCTCTTCCCCTACTTCTCCTTCTCTAATTTCACCTCGCTTCTCCTCCCCTCTTTTCCCCTACTTCCCTTTTATTTATTTCCCCTACTTACTTCTTACTTCCACTTCTTACTTCCACATTCCGCATTTCTGCTACTTCTCCTTCCATCATTTCCTCTCTCTTCCCCTCCTTGAAAACAACTACAACAGGCGGACGACCCATGCTGGAAGTACAAAGATTGAAAAAGATCGAAATTGAAGGATAGGAAAAGATAGAACTATTCTACCTCTCTCAACGGGTCACTTTGCATCTCTATAACACTATCTTTTCCTATCCCCAATTTCAATCATTGACTATCTCTTTCTCTTCGTTTCGGGTAATTATATATATTTTCAACTGTCATATTAATCTTACTATATTCACTATTTTCCACTATCCTTTACTTGCTTCTTATTTTTTAATATCATTTTTCTATCCCTTAGTCTATTCATTACAAATTTCAATGTTTTTCTGTCTTTTTCTGTATCTTACGTATTCGAGGACACTGCAGTCTCGCAAAAAAAGTTCCTGTTATAGATTAAAAGTTGGTCCAAGGTTGCAAGAGAGTAGAGCTGCTCGGCCAGCGAAGCAATTCCACAACAACACAGAAGCCTATGAAAAAAGTCGGCAATTTAGTCAGTTGAAAAAATGTCGCAGGACATTCTCTTCAGTTCGCTTTCAGTCAACACTCGGTGATTAAGTTATGCGATACGTAACTAGGTGTAACCAGGCGTTACGAAAATTTCGAAGGAAAACAAGAGCGAGCGTTTATCTTTCGAAGAGAAACGTAAGCTTTTAGATGAATTGAAATCTGGTGCCTCGAATAGTCCATTTCACAGAATTTATTTCTTTACCGGGAATTTTACAAATCTTCAGAAGAAAAATGTGGCCAAGTTTGATTCTTACAGCTTTTAAAATAACTAGTACAATTTTTATCGTTTTCAGTTATGCTACCATTCACTTTACATTGCGTAATTTAACAATGTTTTAATTAAAAAAATTTCCATTATAGATTTTTATTTTTGGGCTTACATTTTTAATTAACAATTTCAAAATGCAGATTTGAAGACTTGAACAATTAAAAAAAACAGATGCGTTTGAATTTGAAAATTTTCGATATCAAAATTTACCTTTTCAGTCAGTTGCAAAAATGTCGCAGGACATTCGCTGCAGTTCACTTTTAGTCAGGCGTTACGAAAATTTCGAAGGAAAATAAGATATGAAGGATAGGGTGGAATAGAGAAAAGGGTATTAAAAAAGATAGACGTAAATTTATATTGACCAAGCGATACAAAGATTGACGTGTATTTAGAATAACAAGGAGATAGAAAAGGGGGGTTTGAAAAAAACCGACGGAAATTTAGATTTGTGGATTGAGATATATTAACGTCAATAGATATAGGATATGTTCGATGAAGATGAGGGTATTAAAAAAGATAGATGTGGATTTAAATTGAAAAATAGATAGAAAAAGATCAATGTTGATAGAACTTTGATAGGAGCAAACAAAAAAGAAGATGTGGAAAAAGATAGACATAAATTTAGATTAACAGAAAGATAGAATGAAAGATAGAAATAGAAATAGAAAGAAAGATAGAAATAAAATTGTCTATCTAATTTCATCATTAAGAATCAAAATTATTCAAAACGATAGGATTTCTATCTTTTTACTTCCTGCAAGGAGAGGGAATCCATAAATTACACAAAAAAAATTTGTGGGGGTAAATCAATATTCTTACTTAATATTATTAATTGGGCAAAAGAAAAATGTTAACCATTTTGTATAAAGACTTTATATCCACATTATTAGATGAGTAGCTTCTTTTAAATTTTGGCTTGTTTAAGTAAAGATATTTATGTACATGTCAAAATTTTTCCGAGGTTTTTAAAGAATTTTTAGCAGATTTCAGCGAACTTTAATAATTATTTAATTATCTTTTTTGGTTTTCAAATGATTTCATAGAACTTCAAAATTTATATGGGGTTTCAAGGGATCTCATAATATTTGAATGAAATTTTATGGAACTTATACACAATAATTCAGGAATTTTAAATGTTTCAAGAGATTTTTAAATATGTCCAGGTATTTTTAAAGATTTAACAAATTTTTTTAAAAATTTAATGATTTTAGGATATGAGGCAGTAGAAATGTAAAACTTTGTTTTTTAACTGAAAATTAATTTTTTAACTGAAAATTAACCCATTCCAGTGTTGGTCAAAAATTTGTATTTCTTAGTTGAAAATTCATGTATTTTGTCAAAAATTCGTCCTTTTGTTATAAAATTAATCTTTTTGCTTGAAGGATCAACTACTTGATTCAGCAACTTTGTTAAAAATTAGTTTTCTGGTCCAAAACAAATAATTGTAGCTAAAAATGTATATTTTTGGTTGAAACTTAAACCATTTTGTGCAAAATTCGTTTAATTGAAAATATAACAATTCTACTTTTCAAAATAGTTTAAAATCATTGCAATTTTTTTGAGATATCGCAATATTTTTTGTGCACTAAAAATAATGGAGAAAAAATTTTTGTACCGTAAAAAAATTGTTTATTTAAACGAGATAATAAGTGAAAATATGCAATTTAACGATATTTTTAAACGCAAATTATTCGTGACATAAATTTTCTACAATATTAATGGAATAATCATTAAAGTTGTTATCAAAACATTAAATTTTTTTAAAATTTCGTAACAATTGTTTTCAAAGATTGAAACCTTTTTTGTTAACATTAAAATTAATTAGCAAATAAGCGTTACGCTATAAAAAAAATTTATTTTAAGGCAATGTGACGAGAGGGTCACGTGACCAAACCTGGTCTTCGATTTTTTTTTCCCAACTTACGTCTAAACGAAATGAGGTATCGCTCTGAAAGTTTATAAAATGAAAAAGGAGGTAATAAAGTCCATGTCTGTGCTTTGTTCCGGTGAAAATTTTGAGAACAAATTTTTTTAAAGAAAATCGCCGATCCTCCAATGTACACCGAAATCTGTGTTCAAGTGAGTTGCAGCAAAGGGGGAGGGTCGGTAAGGCCGGTTTTTGGTCTAATTTATTTTCGGACCAAAAAATCTGAAAAAATCATGGTAGTATCTTATAAGTATCCCGAGTCGATTGCACGCTAAACGGACTACCCTCCACCCCCCAGCCACCCCTACAAAT
>NC_046660.1:19649193-19662043 GCF_010883055.1 Belonocnema kinseyi
CGAATACAAATCTGGCGTCCTTTGACTTTTATCGCGTCAGGTTCAAGGTCATGACCTTGAACCTGACGCGATAAAGGTCAGCGGACACCAGGTTCGTAATCAACGACCCCAAAAACCTATAACATATTTTTTTTTTATTTTTTACCGTTTTTTCTCGATTTGACCTTCAAATGACCTTCAAATGACCTTGAACCTGAAGCGATAGAGTTCAACGAATGCCATATTCGTAATTAGCGACTCCAAAAACCTATACCGTATTTTTTTGGATTTTTTTACCTATATTTGTAGGGGTGAGGGGTCCAAAAATAAATTAGGCCAAAAACCGGCCTTACCGACCCTCCCCCTTTGAGCCACACAGGTTCATTCAAAGAATCTAGGGGGAAAGCATCATTTAGACACTGTTTTTTCTCATCGAGAGCAATGTGAAGTGTCATCTACAAACTGTCAGTTACCTGTCAAGATGATTTTGTCGGGCGTTATTTTGGTGAAATAGCCCTACCGAAAAGAATCTCTGAGTATTTACTAAAAATTCTTTAGGTCAGAGAAGCTCGGAGAAATTCTCCGCAGGCACTCAAGTAGATATATTTTAAGGTCCAGGTAGTTTTTTAAAATGTTTTAAAGGCTTTAAAATATCCTTTCCGGAATTGAAATAGCAATACGATCATAAATAACAAGCAGAGAGTCTGAAATTGAAATAAGAATTCGATCATAAATAACAAGCAGAGAGGCTATATCAATAGAGTAGCCGACACTCAAGGGTCCTTTGTTAAGCTTTCGGATTAAAATTTAGAAGTACATTTTTTTAGTTTCATAGTTAACAGCCTAAAACATAATAATTCGGAATCTACGGGTTTCGATGATTTCAGATATCTAACTTTTTTTTAATGCTTAAAATTGGAATTAATACAACGTTTCTCGTAAATGGAATGAGATACGCCAAAAAAGACAACATTTTTTCATTCAACTAGAAAATTGTATATTAGTATATAAGTTATAATTATAAATATTTATAATGAGAAAATTCATCAATTAAAAAAAAGTGTTAATAATTTGAAGAGAAATTTAAAAAGGGAAAGCGGATTAGCCACCGCTAACTACTGTAAATAACTCTGCCCGTCCGGTACGTGACGAATGCAAAAGGAACATTATATTACCGTCGCACTACTTTTAAAAGGATCACTAAAAGGATCTTGAAAAGGACCCAATCTCTCAGACTATCTCCGAGACTATATTGATACAAATCGACTCTGCCCAGTGGGCACAAAGTTTTACGACGTCTTTACGACATCGTTACGACATCTTTACGACAACTTTACGACATCCTATGCCTATGTCGTTAAGGCGTCTTTACGATATCTTAAATAAGTCGTATGATCTGACGATGTCCTTACGATATCGCAAAGACACTGAAACGACATGGACATAGGATGTCGTAATGATGTCGTAAAGACGTCGCCAAATGTTGTGCCCATTGGGTGTTTATAGACTCAAATGGGCCAGGCTATTTCGCTAGATAAAACTCAGAGATTTCTTTCGGTAGGGATATGTTAATAAACAGGTAAGTTATGATAATAATTACGTAACTTTTCCTTTCCTCCCATTTACCAGTGACGATTAGTGCCTTGAAATAAAAATTGTGCTTGGCATGATATAATATCCAAATCTCAGGTTAGTCAAAACCTACCTGACATTCAAACCACCAAAGCCTAGATGTAAAAACTAAGTCGTAACCGTCTGCATCGAAATTGATGCCTGGGCGTTTGAAAAATTTCCACTAGATTTTCTGCGGACGTTTAAAGTTATCTAATCTTGCAGTTGCTAGTATCATACATGAAAAATAAAGTAAATACACTTGTATAATAAAACAGAAATTTGTTTTTCACGATGAGTAGGGATGTAAAGTTTCATGAAACTTTAGCCTGATGAAGAGTTTGATGAAACATTGGGGGTTTCGTGAAACATTGTAATGTTTCAAACATAGCGGCTGGAAAATTCTAACTGACAAGATAAAATCCTAACCTGACCTTAGAGGTCAAACCGATCTGCCCATGCACAAAATAATTTTTCTTCTCATCCCTACGTTTCATGAAACATATGAAACTTTGACATGAAACGTTTTCACGTGAAAAGATTCCAGCCCTATGAATCTGAAAACAAAATGGTGATACCTTACAGTCCTAAGTTGAATAGTTCCTAATATCTCCAGCGCGGCGTTAGTTGTCCCACCATTCCCTGCCTTTTTGCATTGTATGGCATGGGACTAAACCACTTTTTAAAAGTTTCTTAGTGAACAAAATGTTATTTTGATGAAAACCCATATTGAAATTAAATCTATTTTATTTATCTAATATTTCAAAACAGTTTTTAAAGAGATTTATATAAATGCTAAAGGAAAAACGTGAATATAAACGTCATCCAATAAACTTGCTAAAGTGGAATATAACATTTGAATTTGAATAAAAAGTTAAAAATAATCCTTTCTATTTCGGAATATACAAGTTTATACCAGATTTAAACTTAACATTTTAGGGTTTAGTGAGTACTTACATTCTTGAACTATTGAATGAATAATTAATAATAATTATTATCATTTTATTATTGCATTATATAGTCCCTAAAAAAGGAAAGCTATTTTTCAAATGCACTTATACAGAAAAAATTACTTTTTACGAAGATACATAGAAAAATAGAGAAAAAATTATGCAAATCCCATGCATTCGGTCAATTTTTATTATTTTTATTATTATTTTATTTTTATTGTTTTATTATTAATTTAAATGTCGACGGCCATGACTAACCTGATATTTGGAGGTTGCATTAGGAAGTTATAATTTTATTCTAAGTGACTAGTGCGCACTGTTAAATAAAGAAAGTTAGAAATTCTGTAAAAAGAGGAATACATTTGAGACTTGAAAATTGTCTCAAATGCTCGTTGGGAGACCAATGAAATTTAAGCTGCAACAAATTTAACACCAGCTTTTTTCTATGCAGTGGAAGTTTTCTTTCTCAACTTACGTCCACACGGAATGAGATATCGCGTTAAAAATTTGGCAGGATAAATATAAGGCATGCAAAAATTTGTCTCTGGTCCTAAATAATTAGAATAGTGAAAAAAGTTTTTTTTAATTTCTATTTTGGAGAAATACCGACCGTGCTATCGTCAAACCCTGCAAGCATGGACATAGGAAACAAGTGACTAGGCATGCCATTGCGGGGGTGATGCAATGAGGGGGGAGGTCCGCCACCTTTTGATGTCCCGCGACAAACATGGCAGCGCCTACATGTTTATATTTTCATGCACAGTTTGTCGGCAAAAATGCGCATGCGCTTAATCAAATGGCACATCGTAAGATGGCGGCTCTCCCCACTAATGGAATTTTTCCCCCTCCCGTGGATTCAACCCCGCTCGACCAAGTTAGGATGGCATGCCTAATCCCGTGTTTCCTATGTCCATGCCTGCAAGCAATTTGCAATGTTGTCAATGGGCTGGTTATGAGGTTTATATTTATCAAAGAGGGATAAAACAACAAAAATCGCTCACGAACATAATGCACCAATAATTCAAAAACTAATGTTTGCACTTGAAATGCAAATAAACATATTTCGTCTGACATACGTATCAGTCTGGTATCAGCTGTGTCAAAGCAGCACTAGCGCAACGAGTAGACAACTTCGAACTTCGAGGGGTCTGTGGGTAAAACAGATTGCATGATTTTAAACTTTTATTTTTCAATATGGATGAAAAAATATTGATCTTAGGTCTGAACTGATCAGCTTTTACACTCATCACATGGCCTTAAGGGAAATATAAAGAGAAAAATATGCAATTAAACTGTTTTTTTAGCGAAAATTATTAGTATCATGAATGTTCAATTATATGAATAACATAATGTATTAAAAATGTTTCAATAATTGTAATAAAATAATTTATTTAAGTTTTTATCAACAAATTTGAAAATAGTTTAAACTCATTTCAATTGTTTTTCAAAATCTCAATTTTTTTTCAGTTTGAAAATAATTGATTATAATTTTTGCATTATGAAAAAGTTAAGATTTAAACAAAAGATAATGAGTAAAATATGCAATTAAATTGTGTCTTAAATGCAAATAATTGTTCACATGAATTTTCAATAATATTAACAAAAGAATTTATTAATTTTTTTATCAAAAAATTTAAAACAGTATTTTATTTAAAGGTATTGTTCACAAATACAGTTTTTATTCTATAACTTTTTAAAATTTATTTGTTCTACAAATCGTATTCTTTATAATATAAGGCGTTAGAAATATTCGACATACTTGTAGCAATAGATATTTTTTATAGCATAATTCATTTGTATAAATGTCTTATAATGAAAAAAGTACATTATTTTCTAGAATTAAAAATAAATATAATTTTTTTAAGTTTAATTCAATTAAGCGTGAGTCTTAATTTTCAATAATCATTATAAATGTTAGTAAAAAGAAAATTTGATTAAAACTCATCATTTTCAGAGTTTATAATATTTACTTAATTCCTTGTTCAAAATTGAATGTTCGTTTTGTAGAATTATTATTGATACTTTCTGAAAAGTGTATTCGTATTTAATCATCAAAATAATCTTTTTTTACATTCTCATCCTAAAGAGAAGGTATTAGTTTTATCTAAAATTTCAATTTGTCGATTTTCATCAAATCTCCACGTTTTGAGATCCCCTGAGGCAGAAAAAAAAGATTTTTACTAAGTGTCTGTCTGCCTGCCTGTCTGTAGTATGTAATCTGCATTCTGTAGGCACGATGACCTTTGAAAGATTGAAAACATTCTTTACAAGATTTAAAAATGCCATGTACGTCTTTTTATAGAACTCGGAAACTTGAATAATTTATCCTAATAACTTTTTTTGATAAAAAAAATATTATCAGAATTATAGCATTTTCGAAATAAAGAAAAATAAACATTTTAAGCCAAACAACGCAAGATATAAAAGAAGTTAAGAGAAGAAAAACTTTGATTTTTGAAAGATCTACAAGAATATCATAACAATTTTTCGAATTTTGTTAAAATTTCAAAATTCAAATTTCGATCGTACAAAAAATAATGAAAAATCAAAAATTCTATTTTGCAGTCAAACTATACAAGATACGAAAAAAATAAATTAGCTAAAATTTCGCACCCTGAAAATATCTAAAAAAATGTCAATAATCACTTTTTGATAGGAGGCGTAGTTTTTTGTTTATAGTTTTTTTTATATAGTTTTAGTTTTTTGTTTTTTGTCGTAAAAACAATATTAAAAATAAAAAAATTATAGTTTTGAACAAACGACACAAGCTATGAAAAAATTAAGTAGACAAAAGTTGCTCTTCCAAAAAATAGCAAAAACTCATTCAAATTTGTCGTGAATAATTTTTGATGGGACACATAGTTTTTGTTTTAATCGTAAAAAATAAGCTTAAAAATACAAAAATTCAATTTTTGGATAAACAACATAAGAGACGAACAAAATTAAAAGACAGAAGTTTTTTAAGCAAAAAGCATCTACAGGTTTTTTATAAACTCCTGTTAAAAAAATATATTAAAAGTGAAAAAATAAACTCCTTGTCTAATTAATAATCTACATTGAATATAAAAAATTTAATTTCTGGAAAAACGACACAAGTTGCAATAAAATGTTTAATAATAATTTTTATTTGAATAAAATGCGCATTTTTCAATGGTTAAAATAAGATATTGAAAATATTTTTATTCCAATACTTATGCATATTATGAATGGTAATAACATAAATTTATTTAAATAATATACATTTTTCAGGGAGGTTAAGAATTAAATTTAATGCAAAATAAGAAACAAATATTAAAGTAATCATTAAAAAAAAAATTTGTACTTTTTTTAATATCTAAATAAGCAGCCCTAGAACGAGGTAGAGAAATGAATAATAATAAATAATAATAATAATAATAAATTTGATATAATAGAGTTGTACTTAATATAGATAAGTTAGCATTTTCGACGTAATCAAGCGCGAAGCATATGATACGTGATTAGAATGTGTTCTTTCAAGCCGAAGGAGCTTTAACAAAAGAGAATTCACAATCACACAATCTAATTCTCATCTAACACAAAAACACAATCAAGTCGATGATTTGACCTTTTCATATCAGAGACTAGCGAACAAATGTAAATTAAATATCAAGACCGAGCGCATAGCGCAAGGTGAATGCAGTATCGAGCGCGAAGCGCGAGAACGACCTTTTTTTTGCTTTTCATTAGTACTTATTATTTCATTGGACATTTAATATGCAACTAAATATTTTTTTCAGCTAAATATATGCCAAAAACGTATTTTAAAAATTAAAGTTGTATTTCCCCATGCGTTTAAATAAATGTGGGCCTAAACGTACAGGCAGTGCCACCCCCTGGGATAATGTAATGCAATCAAAGTTTTTAAGTTTACAATGACGATAGCGTTTCTCTCTCAAAATACCGAAAGCGAAATAATTGTTTCAGCAGGTAGCAAAATCGTATTGTGCAGGAGAGTGCAGAAGTTCTCAGAGATATAATTACGAGATGTGTCATGAAAGTAAATTAAATTAAACTAGAAACAGAATTGGAGACATGATGTACGACAGTTGTTTCGCCACAAAAAACTACATGCAACAGTTCGAAATTGTATGTATGGAATTCAATGAAGAAAACGTATTTATTAAATTTCTAATAAAATTTAATTACGGTTTTTCTAGAAAAGTACTTGAAAGTGGCTAGGCAAGATATTGTTATAAACAATTATTTGTTTATCAATGGAAAAAAACATATTATACATGATAAATAAATCATATATGTTACAGGCAAAGTATATATTCCGGCAATATATATAATGCCCATCAGAATCCAGGGAGTGTTCTCATTATTCTGTAGATTTTTAAGATATGAAGATGAATTTTTTATGATTCATAATAAGACGCATTAAAAAAATTATTTGTTAAAAGAAAATTTTAATCGATTTTTAGATTTTTTGAAGAAATGCCTAAATTTAGTATTTGAAAAAAATCCACGTTTTATTATTTTAAATTTTTACAAAAGATAGTTTACAATGTGCCCTGAAAGCATATAAAACCCTTAGTAACCACATCTCAGCTCAGCATACGTACTAACCACACTAGTGCGATTTGGGATTTGTAATCTTTGAAATCCAATATCTCGGAAGTAACTAATCCAAATTTAATGTGTAATAGGTACTTTTGGGGTAGAAATTCCCACGAAATTCTATGAAAATAGTTTTGACTACAAAAAGAACGAATTATGCAATAAAAATACGTCAAATTCAAAACAAGATGTTTAAAAATTAGTTTTTTCTTCAAAAAATTTCTATTTTGTTTCTATTTGACCGAAATTAATAATTTTTTCGGGGATTTAAAGTAGAAATGATACACTTCAATGAAAAAAATATGTCTATTGCATAACAGTGAATTCAAGATTTTTTAGGAGAGGTTGAAAATAGGGTATATTTTAAGATGCAACAAATAAGTAAAGCATTTATTTTCAGGATAAAATTATTGTATTCTATAACAAAATGTACATAAAGTGGAATTTGCACAACACTGTGATAAAAATACATTATTAAAATTAAATTAGTCCATATGTATTGGACATTTAATGCACAATCCGCATCTGTGTTCATCACAAATACGACGCAAGCAATTTTTCCACCTCATGCGCGTTTGCAAATGCAACTATGTTATTAAAAATTGATTTATTTTTTCGAAAATTCGTTTACTTTTAGTCTGACAACATTACAACCATATAATTCCTAAACACATTTAAATCAACGGAAACCTTAATTAATTATCTTTCATGTTTCGATTCAAAATTTAATTTTTTATTAATAATTCAACTGTTATATATGAAATTCTTATCTGTTGATGAAATTGATGTATCTCATAAAAATGGAAGTACTTTCGAAAGTTAAATTACTTTGTTAAAGATTAAATTTGTTTAAACTGATATTTTTTCCTAAAAATTCATTTCACCGTTGATTGAGAAATAATTTATAAAAGAAGATTCAAATGTTTTATATTTGGTTTATAAATTTATCAATTTTATTAAAAAATTCATGTTCTTTATTTTAAAGTGTAACTATGCAATTGAAATTTTTAATTTTTTATTGAAAATTCGTTTTCTTTTCTTTCTCTTCACAAAAAGTAATTTATGTGGATTGAAAATGAACTGTAAACTATTCGATTGAACTATTTAATACAAAATGAAAATGTAACTATTTCATTTTTGGTTTAAAAATTTATCATTTTCAGTACAAAATTTATATACTGCCTTAAAAATGTTTATATTATTATTTTTTATTTTTATTTTTGTGTACAAAATTCAAAAATTAATCTATTTTTATTGAAAATAAAATCCTTTTTGAAAAATAAACTGTTTTATAGAACATTCATATTTCTTTATTTAAAATTGAAGCACGTATTTAAAAATTCGTTTCCTTTTTTGTTGATGAATGATTTATTTATAAAAAAATTCAATTATTTCCTTTTTTTCAAAATTGATAGTTTTCTATACAAAATTCATATACTTTTGAGTATCAGTTCAATTATAGTTACCACTTTGTGGGGACAATCTCCGGAATTCATCCCCTCCACTTACTACCAAATCTTCTCGCTCCGCGTTCAGCGAATGAGACGAACTCTTGAGTCACACGGACACAGGGCAGAAAGATTAGTAGAAAGTGGTGGGGCTGGATTTATCGCGCCGGCCGCACGCATTGAAATAGTGGATTAACTCCTCACTTTTCAGATCAATAACAAATCCAATTTTGTACATAAAAATTTAATTCTTTTTTAATATGAAAGAGCGATTTTGAAACTATCAATATCATCAAAAATCTGAAAATATGTTTTTTAACCCTAAGGTCCCTTTCTTCGCGGACGGTCACATATTTATAAATGTAAAATAAATATTTACGAAAAATTTATATAGCTTTCAAATACAATAAATAAAGTAGTTGTTACCTATAGGTCTAATTTCTGCCCTAATATGGTTAGCATAAGGTTTCTATTGTTTATTTAATAATAATCTTATTTACTTTTTTTGATGATGAAATTGTAATTAAGTAAGTGCATTTAATTGTCATACAATGTAGGTTTATGTAAATTTATATAGAGTTGATCAAATATCATGCTTGATAGATCATTCTCAAACGAATAATTTTCAACCGAAAAGTTGCATTTTTATGCATGAAAGATTTGAACACCAAAATACATATAGCAACAAAAAGTAAATTTTCTAAGAAAAGAGTTGAAGTTAATTTATTTTCTAACAAAAGGGATGATTTTTTTAATACAAATCTTGCAGGTATTTTTGTTTTTATGTCTTTATATTAATAAGTTTTTCATTTTCTAAAGGCCTTCCAATCTTCTTAAAAAGTTTCAAAACTTTTTTCGAAATATTAAAAAAAATATTAAAAAAAAATCTTTTCTAAGCTTAAATTATTTCATTAACCATTAACCTTTTCCAAAACTTTTGATCCTTCTAAATTTTTTTCAAATAGTTCAAATTTTCCAAAATTTTTTCCTAAAATTCTGAAAAATTAAAAAAATTGTCTACGAAGGTTCCAGATTCTGTAATCAATTTTAAGAAAAATTTTTTTTCATATCCCAAGAAATTTTAAGAAATTTTTTTATTATCTTGAAACCTTTCAAAAGTCTTCAAAATCTCCGAAAAGAAAACCGTTTAATTTGTTAACCCTTAAATAATTTTTAACAAAAAAGTTAATTTTCAAACCAATTAATGAATTTTCTACTAAAAAGAATAATTTCGTACCAAAAAAGATACATTTTTAACTAAAATTATTCTATTTTAACCAAAGAAAGGTTTTAATTTTAAATCAGAGAGGTGCTATTTTAATTTTTTTTTAAAGATGAAATTGGTATACAAAAGGGGATTCATTTTCATAATAAAAAGACGAAGTTTTAACAAAATTGTTGAAAATTCAACCAACTCAGTTTTTTTAGAAAAGAGAAAAAGAATCAGTCAAATTAAAATTTCAACGGAAAAATAATTTTTCATACCAAATTAAAATTTCGAATAACTATTTATTTGAAAATTTTAATTCCTTATTCGGTAAAATTCTAAAAGAATCTTGAATGCAGAACATTTCTTAACACTTTTTTAAATAGAATTTGACTAAATATTACAAGAAACTCTAATAGTTTAAAAGATTTTCTAAATATTATTTAAACGAAAGCCAAATATTCCCAAGAGTCTTAATTAAATTTTTTTATTACCTTAAAACCTTTCAAATTGTTTTAGAAACTTCCAGATTTCATTTTGAAATCTTCAAAAATCCATTTTTTATGTGTTTTAAAATATTTTTTAATGTAAAATTTTTTAATAAAGTTTTTTTGGAATTTGAAATTTGTTTAAACAATTTGAATTTTTTCTAAACAATCGTTTTTAAGTTTCCCAGAAATCCTAAGACAACTTCATAATAAATTATTACTTAATTTTTTTTAACTTCTGAATATGCTTTAAAAAGATTCGAGTTTTTCCTAAAAGTTTGAAAAATTCTTCAAAATGTAAAAATGTCCTTCCAATTTTCCAGAACTTTTTCGATATATTCGAAAAAAATTTTGAATTATTGAAATCTCTTTTAATATTCCCCTGAAATGAATTTTTTAAATAGATAGTCGTTAAAAATTATTTGTATGTTTTCTAAAATTTTTTTAAAATCTGCAAAATAAAAAAATTAGCTTCAAATCTTCCAGATTTTATCGATCGATATTTAGGAAATCATTTGAAACATTTTCATAATCTCTTTAGATATTTTTCTAAAATTAATTTTTTCTAAAACCCAAAATAATTTTAAATTTTTTGAGAAATCTTAAGGAAATGTTTGTCTTATCTTAAAACCTTTAAAATATTTGAAATGGTTTAAAACTTTATTTCGTAATCTTTTTAAATCTACATTTTTTTTTGAGTACTTAAAATTTTATATTTTTTAAATATGTTTCAAAATTCAAAATATTCTTTAAAACGGTTCAAACTTTCCTAAATTTTGTTAAAAATTCTGCAAAATTAGAAAAATTATCATAAAATCTTCCAGATTTTTTGTCGATAATTTTGAAAATCTAATAAAATGTTTTGAAATCTTTTATTGTAAACTAAAAAATTATTTAAAATTTTCTAAAAAATTTGTTGAAAATTTTCGTATTTTTTTGAAACCTTTCAAAAATTGTGAAAAGCTTTTATATTTATTGTTTAAAAACTTTAAAACCCTATATTTTTTATTTAAATTATTTCTGTATTCTTTTAAATCTTTTAAATAATTTATAAACATAATCAACTCATTTTTTACATTTTGCTCTGAAATTTTCTACATTTGTTTCTTGACATTTTGGACATTTTTTTTTATTCATATAATAACTTTGATAAAAACTAAAAACCACTTTCAATATCCCTAGAAATCCTAATAAAAAAAATATTTGCATTATCTTAAAACATTTAAAAATATGTAAAATGCTTTCAACTTTTTTCAATTTATTAAAAAAAAATATTTAATATAAAAATTCACTTTATTCAGAAACTTTTGTTTCTCTCTGGAAGGCCATTTAGGCGCCATCTGTTGGAGGATCAAAACACTTTTTATGGGTTATCAGCACTGGTAACTTACTTTTTTAAAGTTTTTTTTAAATTTTCAATTTTTAAAAACTGTATAATTCAAGATTCACGTTAAAAAAGGAATAAATAAAAAATAAAAAAATCAGCAAATAAGAAAATAAATGCTTTATTCTTAATTCTTATTCCAAATGAGGTATGAGACATGATTTCTTATAAATATTAAATATATGCATCCTTTCACTCACTTCAAATTCATCTCTGGGTTTTTTTTATCACATAAAAAATAATTTAAAATATTTTAGGCTTGATATCAATAATAATCATGACGAACCATAACTTAATTTTTAAACATTTTTGATTAATCGCCTTTGATCAATACTTTTTTATCCAGCACATGATATCACAAGATTGAAGACTTTCAAAATTCCTTACAGCATAAAACTGCATTTATTTCATCATTTTTTTGAAGAATTTCATTTACTATCACTTGGGTAGAGAACTGTAGCCAAGATTTGTTGCATTTTGATCCAAACGTTAAGTTTTTTATTTTCCGGAACTTGTCGAAGAATCGGAAGTAACGAAAGAAGAAACATTTTGTCGTAATCTTCATCATCGACAATTGTTCGTTACCCGTTGTTGGATAACATATCTTGAAATTCGTCATCAAAAGCAAGGGAGGTTTCGCACAAGGGTTTTGAATATCGAACTGGCATCACTCTATAATTTCCAGATTGAATAAAATCCTTCGATGTGCTGGCTTCATTCCCAGACATATCGTATTCTTCAAACATGTGGTTATCAGCTTCGACATCACTCTCCTCGGTTTTACAATGGTTCGTATAAATACGAGGGTAGTTCAATAAGTCCTTAGAATGAAGTATAAAAACAATTTTTTTTGGGTAAATTTTTTTTTATTTTTCAACGTAATCTCCTTGGAGCTCTATACACTTGGTCAATCGCTTTTCAAGTTTTTTTAATCCTTCAGAAAAGTGCGTTTTCGGAAGTTCCTCAAAATAAGCACTTACAGAGGCAATGACGTCTTCGTTGTCTGGAAATCTCTGTCCACCGAGCCATTTTTTTTTCTAATAATGATGCATAATATTCACCAGTGATTGTTTTACCCTTTTCCAAGTAGCCAATAAGTACCCAGGTGGAAATGCCGGTAGTGTGCCAGAGTTCACCTCCGGCGCAGTACTGGCCCAGTACTGCCCACCAGTACAGATAGGCGGCAGTTTGACCAGTACTGG
>NC_046660.1:19662143-19665497 GCF_010883055.1 Belonocnema kinseyi
TCTAGTCGGGAGTGGTGCTGACTGAAAACAGATGATTTGGAGCGATTCGCGCGCCATCTGTTGGTCATTCTAAGGACTTATTGAACTACCCTCGTAGTATCCCTTCTAAAAAAAAGTTATGGAATTTTAATCAGGTTCAATCTCGCTTTTTTCGGTTTTACTGTGGTTCATATAGGGTGAGTGACACAGTGAATTAAAACTTAAGGAAAGCACTGATTACAACTAGTCCATTTCACGTTATAATAATTGATTATTCTTGCGAAACTTTTGAAAATAGATTCTTAAGGGTTCAAATTTCATAATCCGATAAAGAAATTTTGTTTTTACCAAAAAGCTTTATAAAAAATAATTAAATAGTGCAAAATTAACGAAACCCCCAGTGAATGAACACTGTGAGCCAATGAATGAACAGTAGAGCACCAGTGAATGAACACTATAATCACTAAAAATTAGAATTAGGGTTTAGGTATAAAATTACATAGGTACATTACAAAATGAGCAATTAAATAATGTAAAATATTAGAAAGCGTTTCGAAATTCATGAAATATATTATTTTAATAAAAACCAAAAGGCATTAAGATATAAAGAAAGGAGAGAATTCAAAAGTTGAACACAGAACTAGGTTAACTTTTCCTAATTTTTTATTGCAATATTTATTTTTTTTAAATTTCTATCAGTTCTTTTAACCTTACAAAAAATAAAACTTTTCGTTTAAAAATAGATAACTCTTATCTAATGACTAAAATAGAAAACTGCTATTTTTAGAACAAGTGTATCACAGTGTTATAAAAATGGAAATTCTTTAAAAATTTATAAATATATATATTGACTAGTACGCAGTAGTACCTAGCACGAATTAATGTTCTTTTAGAGTTCAGCAACGTTTTCTAAATGCAAAAAAGCATTAAATTTCTAACCTCAAAGTTGCCTTACCTTTAATTTAGTTCGTGCGTACTTTTTTGATGTTCTAATCACAAAAATATGCGTTTAAACTATAACTATTTATAGTTTATATTTATATTTATAGTTTGGACATTTATAGTCACATTAATTGAAACAAACTTATTTATATGTAACGAAACAACAGCCAGGTCTCCGTCACCTGCTGTTCAGTCACTGGACCTGCGGGGTGACAGTTTTGCTCCAATAAATGAACACAGCGTTCGTTCTCTGGGACACGGGAAATTTAAAGGTCCAGTACGTGAACACTAATTTATTAATAAAAAAACGTACTTTTTGTGAAAAAACATGGTGGGGAATTGAATAATAATATCTTGCAACTATAACAGCACAACTTTGACGCAGAAAAGGTTAAGAATTTTTTTGTAAAAGCAGTGTAAACAAGGAGTTGCTTAGGCACGTACCTTATAGTGGTCGACGACTTTTTCACCATCACTCACCATAATCGATGATGCTTCACATTCAAGAAATTTTAAAAATTATTTATAAGAATTTACTGCAATGAATTGTATATTAAACTCTTCAAAATTGCTTCAAGATTTCAAATATATAGAAATTCATACAGACTCTAACTTTAAAAGGTTATATTTATATATTTTTCGCATTCATGTTCATTCACTGGTGACTGTTCAACCCCTGGATCACTCACCCTAAAAAGTATTCCTTATTAAACAATAAACATTATTATATTTTAATCAGTTTCGACATCGCTCTCTTCTGTTTTACAGTTGTTCATTTAAAATTATGACTGAATTGAATTGAATTTTTGATTGAATTTTAATCAGCTTCAACATCGCTCTCTTCGTTTTTACAGTTTTATATAAATTAGTATTCTATAGAAAATTATATATAATTATTATTATTTATATAATACTCTAGTACTAAATACGAATATAATAACTTCTGAAACTATTAAACATGATTGAATTTTGGTCCGTTTCAACATCGCTCTCTTTGGCTTTACAATAGTTCGTTTCAAAAGTATCACTTCTGAAACAACTGACTATTGAATTTTAATCAGATTCGACATCGCTCTCTTCGGTTTTACAGTTAAACGTATAATTTAGTTTTAATTAAAAAATGAGATACAAATAAATTATCATGCATATAATTTCGTTATAAGATATATAAGCAGTAACCCTTCTGAAACAATCATGAACATTTATTGAATTTCAATCAGCTTCAACATCGCTCTCTTCGTTTTTGGAGTTGTTCAAATAAATTAGGTTTTCTTAAAAAATTATATACAAAATTATTATTATTTAGATAATATTCTGATAATAAATATGAATACAATAACTTCTGAAACTGAAAACATTATTAAATTTTGATCAGTTTCAACATCGCTCTCTTCGGCTTTACAGTAGTTCATATAAAAAGTATCCCTTCTGAAACAATTGACTTTATTTAATTTTAATCAGCTTAAAGGTCGCTCTCTTGGGTTCTACAGTTAATCAGATAATTTATTATTAATTAAAAAATTAGACACAAATAAATTATTATGCATATAATTTCTCAATAAGAAATATAAGCAGTGACCCTTCTGAAACCATAAGAATAATTGAAGTTTTATCAACACTATTAGAAATTTCTGTAGGAATTTTCAGAGACGTGTCACTAAAGCTTTATGCAGAAATCAGTTCTAAATTTTCCGAAACTGTAACAGAAATTTCAGCAACGGTAACTGCATGAAACTCCAGTCATACGTATCACAAAATTCCTAGAGGTTAACTAATTTTTTTTGCTTCATTATTTTAATATAAAACATGAACTAAGGATTCACTCATGTTGAGGCTCAAGTGAAACCCAGTGAGCACAAAATTTGGCGACGTCTTTACGACATCGTTATGACATCTTTACGACAACTTTACGACAACCTATGTCCATGTCGTTTTGGTATCTTTGCGATATCGTAAAGACATCGTCAGATCATACGTCTTATTTACGATATCGTAAAGATACCTTAACGACATGGACATAGGATGTCGTGAAGTTGTCGTAAAGATGTCGTAACCATGTCGTAAAGACGTCGGCAAACTTTGTGCCCACTGGGAAGTTGGTGTCATTTGGAACTTGAGCTCCAATAGATACCTGTAGAGACCTAAATGGGTTCGTTTAGAGCGCTCTTGAAAAGAACAGCATCAACAGCATCAAGACCCATTCACAAACCAAAAGCTTGCAAAGTCGGGTTGGTAAGTTAGTGATTTACAGAATATGTCGGTAAAGCAAACACTAACGATATTAATATTTATTCATTTTATTTTTTACTTGTTAAGGTCAAAGATATTAGGTCCTAGATACGGCATGAGATGAGTTGCACCACATACCGGTAGTTAGCGCGGCAGGCAAGTTTGTGGTCCTGCATATATATATATATATATATATATATATAT
>NC_046660.1:19665597-19680261 GCF_010883055.1 Belonocnema kinseyi
AGGATGGTACTATAGAACGCCACCTCAAGGTAGGCCTAGTGGCGCCATCTCTTGGTCAGGCCGGAAACTTATCAATCCACCCTCGTATATATATATATATTGCTTTTAGTTCGGCCACATCCTTGTAGAGGCGCGACAGGCAGCTATATATTCGGTCGCGCCACATTATAGTGCATTTGAAATCCAAAATGGTAATAATCTAATTTTACTTTATAAGTGAATGGAAAAATAATTCTAATTGAGTAGAAAAGGTCTTCAAGGAATTCCAAAACTCTAAAGACTTATTGAAATCAAAATTATGCCCAAAATGTAACAAAGATGTTAGTATAAAATAGTAATAACAAATTTGAATTAAAAAGTTTATTTTTTATTTAAGTCATAATTTTTTTGGAAATTAGTAGAAAAGTGAAATTGAAGATACAGTTAAGTTTTATTTAAATTTAAATAAACTAAAAAAGCTGTTTGGTTAAATCAACCAGAATTGTGGTTGAATATGTCCTTACTTTTTTTTCTGGTTGAAGAAATAAAAATTCTGAAAAGAAATTTCCTTATAAAAACTTAGAAAAAAAAAGCTTTTTCCTAAATTTCCATATAGGCCTAGACAAATGTCTTCTGAAATGTTGCATTTTTTAAATATCAGTGAATTAAGTGGTATATGAGTTTTTTAACAGCTGTAAAGTGTAAGAAGCATTTTCGAAAGTCAAAAGAAATTACGGCTTGCTTCTACAGTTTAGCTAAGGCCATGTTATAAATATGAACCATTTTTTCAAATTAAAATTAGAAGTAACTCAATCTTAGAAAATGTCATTTTCCCTGCTCCAGAAATCTAACTTTAAGAAAAAATGTAAGTTTGCTTATTTTTTTTTTTATTATCATTTAATACTAAAACTTGACATAAAAATTGCCATAATTTTCGTCTTTTTGTTGTTTTGATGTATGAGCTAATTATATTTTTTAAACCGCAACCATGAAAAATAATATAAACCAATGCTATACATTCACAGAACTATTATGTACTTCAATAGTCTATATTTTTAAAAAGAATTTGACGCTGTTTTTATTTTATTTTATTTTATTTTTAATGAATATATCAGTTTCCTTAGTTTTTTATTTAGTTTCCTTTAATTATTTTCTTTATTTTGTATTTATTGAGAAAAATAAGTTGAAACTTTAAAATGTTCTCCACCGGTCATGTATAGAAAACTATACTTTCCAGCTGGTCGATTTAGCTTTTACTTGCATTTACTTGTTTAACTGTTTGCATATTTTATTCTATTAAAAAATTTTAATTTTGCTAAAATAATTATTTCAAATTCTTTCCTTTAATAAAAAACTTGCTTTTTTAAATTTGTTCGTAAATAAATTTATTTTCTAATAATTTAAATATTTGATTAACTTTCAGTTTCTTTTATAAAATTCTAAAAGCTTATGCATTATAAATTAATTACCTCATTAACAAAAAAGGTTTTTTTAAGAAAAATAACAAAGATCATGCAAAAACCCCCACTTTTTCATTTGAAAAAGATATTAACAATGTTTATTTCTTGCATAATTAAAAAGAAATCAGGAAGGAATTTCATATTTGAATAAAATTATGAATCGAACCAAAAAATACATGATCTGGCACAGAAGACAATTAGGCATAACGTAAAAATTACAATGAACATGTCAAGTCAAAACTGTCATCTAGGTACTTGAAGTTAAAGTGAATATTTATTTCTGACAATATTAAAACTTCCATTTTAATATTGAGTTTATTAAATTAAAAAAGAAGATATGTTTAAATTATTTACGCCTAGCGTTATAATGCTTAAAGCTTCTTGTTCTTCAAAAATCAATATATTCCAATCAAGATTTTTTTCTTACTTCTTAAATCTTGTAAACAAAAACAAATGTTTTCATGTAATAAATAAGTGACTAAATTTTGTTATCAACTAATTTTTTTCAATGTGATAAGCCGTGATTATTTCTGCCGTCTTGGAGAAAAAAGTTACTCTCTAAAGTTTGACGTAAGGGTCATTTTCGCGTTGCAGCGTATACGTAAAGAAGACTCACGTCAAAACGAAGATAGTGAGTTTCTTCACGCAAACAGCAGATTTGGCTTAACCCATTTTTCCCTCTCGACGGATTGTTCACCTTGGCGCACAGGGTATTTCCTAAATTAATTTTTTTACGTAAAAAAAGTGGTGTCTACTAAAATGCAATATTGTTTTCTCGATGATTCAAATTTTTAAAAAAAGTTTGAAAGTGTAAAATTAAAAATGTAAAGCATTGAAAAAATTCTGAATTCAAGAATCAAATCCTAAACAATTTAAAATTTTAACATTGAAATCTAATTTCGTTTTGAATATAAGGGTTTAATATAGTAAAATTGACAACTGTAAGCCAAACCAAAAACTTTAGAACTATGAGTCCTAATTACTTTCCTGAGTTTTTTTTGTTGAATTCAACTAATTATTATATAAAAAAGGAAATTTTTTTATTTCTCCAGCTTATTTGAATGCTCTCCATTGTTGAAGCCAAGAAACAACTCACATATATCTGTATTCAATTCAATCAAATTTAACGACAGTTTCATTTTAATTGAACTAAATTGCACTTAAATTTAACACCATTTAACACCATTCAACATCTACAATTTTAACTGAAATTTACTTAAATTCAACTAAATTTTACTTAAATTTTGAATTTAACTAACATGTATTCACTTTTAGAAATGATCTAAATTGTATTCAATCTTTAAATTTAGTTTTACAAAATAATTTTAAAAATTGCAATAAAATAAATCTCGAAGTACGAATAGAATTGTTTTAAAACTTATTTACTTAGTATCCAGAAAATTTCTCTTTGAAAAGAAACCAGACGAGAAATTAAGTTAACTAAACTTTATTTAATTCTTAAATTCACCTAAATTTCATTTAAATGTTGAATTTAGCTAAATTTTATTTAAATTTTAAATTCAACTAAATTTTATTTGATTTGGAATTTAAATAAATTTTATTTAATTTTTAATTTATCTTAATTTCATTTAAATTTTAAGTTTAGTTTTTAAAAATAATTTTAGAAATTTAACTAAAATTCTAAAGTACGAAAAGAATTTTTTTACATTTATTTATTGCCTCGAAAATTAAAAATAATAATAAATAGAATATTTTTAGGCTCTCTTTCATTTGAATGTGATTAGGTAATTCAGTGTCCATAAAATTTTTAGTGTACAGGCCGTACAGAGCCAGCCAACCAACTCAACTATAGCAAAGATTGCTATAGTGGTGGCGAAGGCGAACGCGAGAACGAGAAACAGAAAATCACGTTCGGTTTGTAATTCAACAACTTTCGGTGTGCGCCCCGGCTCCACCTCGCCCGCTGACGTGCTAGGAGGACGCGGTTGCCATAGAAACGATGAAAAGTTGAAGAGGGCAGCACATCGATATAGTCGAAAATGTAGTTAGATATATATATCGGCCGTCCCCCCCCCCCACTGACCCATGCCGTATCTAGGACCTAATATCTTTGTTAAGGTTCACTTATTTCATAATTTTTATTACAAAATTGGTTCAAATCTACACCACCTTTAAATTACCATGATTTAAAATAAAAATGATTTAAAATTGTTTAAACAATTTTTTTTGTTATAAATAATAAAATAGGATGAAAGCGTGTAAAAAGCACTTTCCAAAACCCTCATAAAAAATTTTAAATCGCGTAATTAGAAAGGAAGTTACAGGCGTTTGAAACTACCCCTGCAGGCATTAGGGTTGAAAATTCAACCCCCCCCCCTCACTTGGGGAGGGTTGGTAATCCTGGTCTATAAGTTTGTGGATTAACTACTGTTGGGTAGGCGAACATATTCCCAGAATTTAGAGACAATCGAAAAACATGACTTTTTGAGTTGGGGAAGTTGAGGAATAATGCCCCATATGCAGTATCAAAATGCATATAGTTCGTTATACTTACTTTATAAAGTTGAAAATACACTTAGGGTATTTTCTTGAAATAAAAAAATAAATTCAAAAGGGTTAATGCAAGATTCCCTTTTTAATAATTGAATATTATTGATAATGACTTATTTATAAATGTGAGTGACCAGTGACTTAAGACGAATATTTTTTGGCATATGAATTAGTGCTCCGAATTTTGGGAACTTTTAGAACTGCGCATGCGTCGCGCCAGCAACATGTTTTTTTCCTTTTAGCGCGCGCATTTAAAATTATATAAATAATCAAATGTTATATTTATAATAAATATTGATTGAGAAATGCTTCAAAAGTAATTTATTAATCCTAAAATAGAACTTTTAAGTGACAGATGAAAAAATATTGTGATTTTATTGCAAAAAACGTTTTTAATTTTAACTTCAGAAAAAAATTTCAATTTATTTTTAGTAACTTTATTGATTTTATTTTATATCAAATTGTTGGGAATAAAAAAAAATAAAAATTAGAAACTCGACAGAGACAAGATTAATAATTGAACTAAAAAAATGCTTTCTTTCTCTGAACTCGGAATTCAAAACGTCTTTTTAATTAAAATCCAATTAAATTTTTATCTGTTACTTCAAAATCTTATTTTATGATTAAGAAATTACTGTCAATGCATTTCCTAATCATTATTTATTATAAATATCACATTTGAATATCGACACTATTCAAATTCAACCCGCCAGCAGTAACCAATCATGTTACCGGCGCGACGCAAGCGCAGTACATAAAGTTCCCTAAGATTGGGAGTACTGATATGAATAAGCCTTTATATTTACAAATTTGCTACATAACCAGCAAATGATATTTATCATCTCATTATATCTATTTTAATTGCAGTAATAAATATTATAAGTTAATTATGTTCATTAAGCTATGCCCATCAGAGTTCGATGGCATGTGTGCTTTAAGGTAAATATTGTGTTATTAATTAAAAATAAGGTCCAAGTGGGCAAACCGAAAAATAGGATCTTTAGGAATAGGCTCAATTACATTTGAGATCATTTCGAATCCCAAGTGTGGTATCATTTAAAGTAATATATTGAGTATATTATATAACATAGTTATTTACATATACACTTCGTTCGTATATAGTTTTACTTAAATTTTTATTTTTAAGGCAACTATATACTGCAAATTTATATTTAAATTAATGAACCAAACAATAATTTCTCTATACATTACATGTTTGGAGAACTTTACTCACAAAATTTATGCAAAATGCTATTTTATTTATTATTATTTTTCTTTTAAAATTCACTCCTTCGATTGAAAATCAGTTTTTTACTGAAAATTATTTTTTCTTTAACTGAAATTGTAAGTATTTCATTTTCTGTCGAAAAAGTATCTTTTTTTATAGACTTTTAATTTTCGTAATTAAAAATTTATTTGGTATGTTAAAAATTTACCTGCTTCATTAAAAATTTCTCTTTTTTATAGAAAATTCACCATCTGGTTTAAAAGTTTAACGATTGGATTAAAAAATTTTTTTTTTGAAGATTCATTATTTTAGTTACAGCTGTTTTGATAGACATTAAATTTTCTTGGTTGAACATTCACCTATTTTGTTGAAAATTTAGGTATTTTTTGTTTTTGAAAATTTCTTTTTTTTTGGTAGAAAATTCACCTCTTGGTTTGAAAATTCCACTATTGGGTTTAAAATTTATATATTTTTTGTTTGTTACAAATTTATTATTTTATTTAAGCTTAATTTCTTTGTTTAAAAATTTGACTATTTCGTTGAAAATTGTTGGTTTTTTGTTGAAAACTATTTTTTTACTGAAAATTGTACTTATCCATTTTTTGTCGAAAATTAAATTTTTATGGTAGACATTCAATCTTTTTGGATAAAAATTCATTTGTTTTGTTAAAAATGTAACTATTTTGTTGAAAATTCGCCTTATGTTATAAAAAAATTGATCTTTTTATAATAAAAAATCAACTCTTGGGTTCAAAATTCATTTTTTGCTTAAAGATTCATAATTTTATTTTTTGTTAAAAATTTTTTTTTGTTGAGTGTTTTTTCTAAAAGAATACCTTTATTTGTTTTCTATAGAAGGCATCAAGAACTGCAACTGATCGAAGTAGGTGTACCGTTTTCTTTTTCGGCCAGCAAGTCCTGATGTTTTAATTTTCTGGATTTTCAGTTCCTTTATGAAGTAATCTCTTATGTTTCTTCATTTTCCTCTTAAATTCTTTCCTGAAGCTTTTTCGTTGAAATTGTTTATAAATTAAAATCTATTTTTAAGAACTACGTACTAAAAATTTTTTCTGCAGAAAATTTGGTAGGATAAGGAGGTGCAGCGCCGACCACTGGGAAGGGCGACCGCAGCTGTTTATGAAAATCAAAACATCTGAAGATGAAAAAATATATTTCTTTGCTTCTGTGGTTTTTTATGTAATGTAAATATTATCTTCAAACATATCCAGCAAGTAAAATACCATCAAAGCACTGGTAAACTATTATCTCGGTCTCGGCCTCAATTATTTACAGCACTTAATATATTTTGACTTGAATTACGGTTTATTATTATAATTACTATGCTATTATATTCTATTGCTGTAAGCAGCACTATCCCTTAAATGAAATAGAATTATTTAATCTAAAGAAGAGTTAACAGTTTTTTAAATAGCGATCTTTTAAGCTAAGTCACCCTTACCCCACCAGTCGGCACTGCCCCTCCTTAAATCTAACTTTGAAATAATGCAAAATCTAAATGTGTTTGTGATAATTGTATAAAAAAGGGAGGATTGAATAATTAGTCATTAGAACAATATATAGATAAACCAGAAATTCTAAATGCCAAATGCAACATGTTGCGGTCGAGTGCAGCTGAATGCGGTCAACCGGCATATATTATATATACAAAATCAAATAAAACGATTTCATTAAAAAGATCATCTTATAGTATTTTATTATTTACTATTATACTTTTTCAAAAGAGTACAGAAGAAAATAATTATCACAATTTTAGCTGCTAAAAATCGCAAATTAGGATAAATACCGTGGAGGTAGGGTGAGGAGGGCAGCTCCGACCGATAGGGCAAAAGTGATTTTTCTTATAACAGCGTTATTATTTAACAATTTTAATTCCACTTTGCATTAAATAAATCCATTTTATTATAGGGATAGTGCTTATTCACTGAAGTCTTGAAAACTGAAATTTTAAAAGAAAAATTATTCAGAAAACAGTTTTCATCACGATAGAATTGAAGATTCCCTGACAGAAATATAAAGTTTTTATCATTAATAACAATACTAAGTGTATGCAAATTTGATATTTTGACACGCAAAATAATTTCACATCATGTTTTTATAATAATTAAACATAATTCAAGTCAGAAATATATTAAATATCGTAAATAATTGAGGTCTCGCCAGAGGGGTAAGTGCGACCAACTAAATGATCGTTAAGGTAGATATTATTATCAATCCGGTCGGTAAATCAGATTTTTTATAGATACGGTAGAAACTTTTAAAAATTCAAGCCAAAAATACAAATTATACCCAGAAAAAAGTGGAAATACCTGGAAAAAGCTAGAACTGTTTTGGAATTTTTTCCAGGTTTTCATAGGCATTAAAGCGCTCTAGAAAAACCTGAAATACCTTAAAATTTATGAACTCATTTGAAATCTTCGAAGATACAATAAAAATCGTGTAAATCTTTTTAAATCCTTTAACGTTTTATTTTATTTATTTTAAAAATTGCTTTAGAAATCCCTTTAAATATTTTCTCTTAAAATCATACAAATTCATTAGAACAAGTAAAAATCACTTGAAATAAATTAAAAATAAATTAAATTAAACTTATTCATTAATCTTCTCTAAAACGAATCGTTCAAATCTTTTAAAATCTTTCAAATCCCTTGAAATTCTTGGAAATTTAATCAAATCTTTTAAATCTTATAAAATTGCTTTAAATGCCTTAAAATCTCTTAAAACCTTCAAAGTTGCTAAGAAAACCTTTAAATTTTATCTTATTTTATTTATTTTGCAAATTTATCTTGGAATCCCTTCAAATCTTTGGAAATCCTATAAAATTCTTTGAAATCCTTGACGCATCGTAAAATATTTTCTTTAAAACTAGTAAATGTCAATTCAAATAAGTAAAATTAATTTTAAATTCCTTTCATATAAATAAAATTAAAGCTATTTTTAAATTTATTTGTAAAAAAACTGTTCAAATCCCAAGCAATCTTTTAAATTTGATTTAATTTCACTTGAAATTCTCCAGAAATATTTTAAAATGTCAATCTTATGGAAAATTTCTTTGCAAAATTTAGTCCGTATTTATTTTCTCAATTTAATTTTATTCTATTTTTTTTATTCCTTGGTAAAGATTTGATTTAAAAAATTTTAAGTTCTGGGATTTTTAAAGATTTCTTTTTTATTCTCTTAAAAAAAAATTCTTTTATACCTTTTCAAAAATATTTCAAAAAATATTTGTTTTAAAAAACTGGAAAGGAGTCAAATTTTATATTATTTTTTTTTATTCCTCGGCAAAGATTTTGTATTTTAGATTTTTTGACTTCTAAACTCCTTAAACGATTCCATTTTTATTCATTATTTAGTTTAGTTTTTTAAAGACGAATTTTAAATTTGTTAAATTTATTTTTGAAGATTTCTTCTTATATATATTTTAAATCTGGAAAATATCTGAACAATTTTTAGGTATTTGATCGGGTTTTTGGAGAAAACTTTAATAAATAAGTTTAATTCAATTTATATTCGAAGAAATTAAAATTATTTATAACTATTTTAATGATAATTTCAAATTAGTTTCACTAATTTCAATTGACTTGCACAATTTAAACAAAAAAATGTATCTCGGGATTTTAAAAATTTCGAAAAAATGTCAAGAGATTAGAAAAATTTCAAGGGATTTTAGAGAATTTTATTGTATTTCCAAAGATTCCAAGGGATTTAAAAAATTTGCAGAGCTAGAAACTATTTTTATAGGATTTCAATTAATAAATTCAATTTAATTTATATTTGAGGAATTTCAAATGATTTTCTACTTAACTTAAGAGACTTTTGTTACTTTTAAAGAAAAGATTCTAAAAGATTTCAAGGGATTTCAAATATTTCAAATTTTTATCTGAAATATGTTTTTCTATCTTTTATAAAGAATCATATGTTATAAACATTAAAAAATTAAACTGCTGATAACAAAATTTCATTCTCAAATTTACCGGATTTCTCCTTGACATTCAAATACCATGAACGATGACTTATAAACAAATTACTTGAATTTTAAACAAAATAATTAAATTATCAAAAAAATAATTTAATTTTCACATAAAACGATGATTTCCCAACAAAAAAGTGTAATTGTTGACATCTAAACCGAATAAGACGAAATTCCCATTCTTTAAATAATTTTTCGAATCGAAAAGATAAGTTTTCAACCAAAGAGATGAAACATTATTAAACAAACAAACAAATTTTAAAAATACTTCAACTTTTACCCACGCAGTTAAATTTTTAGTCAATTTTCTATGAAACAGCTAAAGTTTTAACAAAACAGTTGAATTGTCAACGAAAAAAAATTACTTTTAAACAAAATCGTTCAATTTTTAAGCAAACAGTTGCACTTTTATCAAAGAAATGTATGATTTCTACTCAAATATAATTTTCTATATTAGAAAGAATAATTTTCAACAACTAAATTTGAAGTTTTATTCAAGAAAGATTGCAGTTTGACTTTTCGAAACCAAAATATTAGTTTTAAACAAGGAGTAAGTTTTATATTATATAAAGATACTTAAATTTTCAACAAAATGATATAATTTTAAACAGAATTTATTTTTAAAAACATAAAATTTCATTAATTGTTTAAGAATTAAACAATTTTGTTAAAAAGCCTTCATTTTTGGTTAAAATTTCAATATGTAGTTAAAAGTGGCTTTTTTGTAAAAAAATCGTATTTTCGGTTAAGAATTCAACTTTTCTATAGAAACTTTGTCTTTTTAGCTTAAATATTTAACAATTTGATGGAAAATTCCACCTGCTTTTGTGAAAATTTATATTTTTAGGTTGAAAATTCAACTATTTGCTTAAAAATTATTTTTGTGTTGAAAAATTATATTTTTGTCTTGAAAATTTAAATGTTTGGTTGATAATTAAATTTTTGAAAATATTTATCTGTTCTGTAGAAGAATCGTATTTTTTGTATAAAAATTCAACAATATGGTCAAAAATTGACACTTTTGTTCGAAAATTCAGATTTTTGTGTTGAAAATTCAATTTTATGGTTGAAAGATCATATTTTTGGGTTGAAAATTTCACTGCTCCGTAGAAAATTCATTTTTTTGGCTTAAAACTATTTTAATAATTTTTTTGAAAACTCGTATTTTTGGTTAAAAATCTAACTTTTCTATACAAAATTTGTCTTTTTGGCTTAAAAATTTAAGAATTTGATTGAAAATTCCACTTCCTTTTTCCAAAATTTATATTTTTAAGTTGAAAATTCATCTGTCTGGTTAAAAATTCAACTGTTTTATTGAAAATTATTTTTATGTTGAAAAATTATTTTTTTCAATTGAAAATTTGACTGTTTAGTTGAAAATTAAATTTTTGTAAAAATTTAACTGTTCTGCGGAAGAATCATATTTGTGGCTTGAAAATTCAACAATATGGACAAAAATTGACATTTTTTTTTTTGAAAATTCAGATTTTTGTGTTGAACATTCAATTTTATGATTACAATTTTTCTTTTGCTTGAAAAATCATATTTTTGGGTAGAAAATTCCACTTTTCCGTGGATATTTTTTATTTTATTTTTTTTATTTTAAAACTATTTCAACAATTTCCTTGAAAGTTCGTATTTTTGGTTTCAAAATTAAACAATTTTGTCGAAACTTTGTCTTTTTGGCTTAAAAATTTAACAATTTGGTGGAAAATTCCACTTTTTTGTGAACATTTTTATTTTTATGTTGGAAATTCAATTGTTTGGTTGAAAATGATTTTTTTTTGTTGAAAAAATATTTTTTTGGGTTGAAAATTCGACTGTTTCGTAGAAAATTTGTCTTTTTGGCTTAAAACTATTATAACAATTTGGATGAAAATGTGTATTTTCGGTTTAAAAATTAACCAATTTTGTCGAAAATTCAAAATTTTTTCTTTGAAAATTCATCCTTTTGGTTGGAAATGATTTTTTTTTGTCTAAAAAGTTATTTTTTTGGGTTTAAGTAATATTTTTGGGTTGAAAATTCCACTTTTCCGTAGGAAATTCATATTTTTGTGGAACAAATTCAAGTCGTCGGTTAAAGTTTGAACTTTTCTTTGAATAAATTAATTTTTTTTAGTTATAAATTCATAATTTAAGCTTATAGAAACACATAATAAACCGAATCGGAAACTGAATCCTCTGGCGCAGCTGCCTCATTGCCTCATTGACGCATGAAAAAAAAAAAATTACCTTCCACATTACGTCCTTCATCCGACAGACTCTGCCAGTTACGAACCATCACTCGGCAAACTTCGTACCATGCGACCAGTTTTGCATTTCTGTCGTTGTACTCATCGCAGTGGGAGCAGTGATCCCAGATCTGAAACGAGACGTGGTCCAATACTATGACACGTCTATGTCCGTGTGAATATGTAGGAGACGATATAAATGCCTGGGCTGCGCGCGCAACCCATTTCTCCTCTTCTGATTTTGAGAACTCGAAGGTGCACGATTCCCGGTCGGAACACTTCGGCGGTTCTATTTATATCTCTATATGCTTTGAAATAAAATGAAAAGATTAGGATTTTAATATTTTCAGATTTCGATGCTGGGCTGGCGATTCTCATGATCTGAATACTTCGCGCGCCTCTTTAATGCGTGTATTTTGAGGTTACGTTACTTCACGTATAAAATATAAATTATATATATATTATTAATGATAATATCATAATTATGTTATATTATAATAGTCTTATTTAAATCTTGATTCGCATTTGAAAGAAATTAAAGAAATTGGTGATTTTGGAATTCATCTCGTTTGGATGAAAACTCAATTATTTGATTGAAAAATTAATTATTTTGTTGAAAATGTAACTATTTTGTAAAAAAAAGTCCTCTGTTCTATCAAAAGTTCAACTACTTTGTTAAAATTTTCATTTATTTTATTCGAAGGTTCATCTCTTTCGTTGAAAATACATTTTTGAAACTGACAATTAATCTATACCATTTTCGGTTATAAAATCATGTATTTTGTTAACAATTCGTCTTTCTTTGTAGAAATTAAATTGCTTTATGGAAAATTTATACTTTTTGATTAAAAATTACATTTTTCGGTTGAATTATCAACTGTTAATATTTTTTGGTTGCAAAGTCGTTTTGTTTTAAACGCAACTATATTGTTAAAAATTAAAATCATAATTTTTGGGTGAAAAATTCGATTATTCACTTAAAGTTGAACTACTTATTAAAAAAATTAATTTTTTCTTATTAAGGATTCATAATTACAGTTGAAATTTCAACTATTTGCCTTTAAATTAGGTTAAAAATTCAGCTTTTTGTAGATAATACTCTTTTTGACTTTAAAATTTAAAAATTTATTAAAATTAAAATAGACCTTTTTTAGTAGAAATTTAATCTTTTTGGTTGAGAATGTATCATTTTGGGTCAGAAATGAAATTGTTTGGTAAAAATATGAACTGTACATCTTCTTGGGTTTAAAAGTCGATTATTTCACTAAGAGTTGAACTACTTCGTAAAAAAAAAATACTTTTTTTTAACAAGGTTTTTTAATTATGGTTGCAAATTTAACTATTTGGTTTAAAGTTTAACTCTTTGATTGAAAACTCATATTTATTCGCTTAAGAAATTCAACTTTTTGTAGATAATTCGTCTTTTTGACTTTAAAATTAAATAATTTCGTTTAAAATTCATGTATTTTATTTGAAATTTGTCTTTTTTGTAGATCATTAATTTTCTTGATCGAAAATTCATCTGATTGGTTGACAATTCAACAACTTTGTTGAAAATAAATTTTTTCCTTTAAAAATTATTTATCTTTATCTGAAAATGTAACTATTATAGGATTGATTAAAAATTAATCATATATATTGGTTAAGTTTGAAAATCGTTTTTTTTTTATAGAACATTAATCTTCTTGGTCAAAAATTCACCTTTTCCCTTGAAAATTTAACAATTTTGTTGAAAATTCGTTTTTTTCCTTCTTCAATTCAATTTTTTATCACAGCTTTTATCTGGAAATTCAACTATTCCATTTTTGGTTAAACTTTGTCCTGTGAATTGTATTAGTTAAAACACCAATTATTCGTTAGAAAATTAATTTATTTGTTTTCGAGTATGACTTGAAATATTATTTCAGTCTAAAAAAATTTTATTTTCAACCCATTCAATTTGAAATTTTTTAATTAAAACAAGAAAATTTCGTTAATTATCAGCAATATTTGACCGTTCATTTAAATCAATCCATTACAAACAACTGTTAAAAACTATACAAATTTGAACAGAATGGTTCGAAATAGAAAGCCTTGAATTGTTAAATTTGTAATGAGCTAAATTTTAAGTTCAAACGCTACAATTTTAATTTAAAAAAAGATTCAGAATTAATTTAAAACTTGAAATTATTTCAAATAATTTGAAACACGATTTAGACTTTTGCAGATTTTTAAAAAAAAAGCTTTTTGAGAATTGTACAGTATTTGAAAACAATAACAAAAATTGTTGTGATTACTAAGAACATTGAAAATGATTTTTTATTTTGACAAATAAATTTCAAGTGAGTATTTGAAAACATTTTAAAAATTAAAAAAAAAGAATCCGGAAAATTTTAAGGAAATTTTTTTATTTTAAAGTTTTTTAAATTTTAGGAAAAAAATCTAATTAACAAAATATATCAATTTTCAACCCAAAAGTTTACTTTTTAACAAATTAAGTTAATTTTCTATCAAATAATTGTTCAATTTCCAGATAAAAACGATTAATTTTTAATCAATCCTAGAATCCTAGAATCAATAAAGTTGTTAAATTCTCAACCAATAACAGGAATTTTCGACCTAGATAATTAATGATCTACGTGAAGTAACGTAACCTCAAAATACACGCATTAAAGAGGCGCGCGAAGTATTCAGATCATGAGAATCGCCAGCCCAGCATCGAAATCTGAAAATATTAAAATCCCAATCTCTTCATTTTATTTCAAAGCAGATAGAGATATAAATAGAACCGCCGAAGTGTTCCGACCGGCAATCGTGCACCTTCGAGTTTTCAAAATCAGAAGGGGAGAAATGGGTTGCGCGCGCAACCCAGGCATTTATATCGTCTCCTACTATATTCACACGGACATAGACGTGTCATAGTATTGGACCACGTCTCATTTCCGATCTGGGATCACTGAATGGTGGTTGTAAATCGTCGGCCGTTTTTCGATCTCGCTGATGAATCTTTCCGCGTCGAACATGGCGGTTGGACACGCTTTTTTTTATTGCAATTATGTCGTGATTTTACATAAAGTTTTTTTAGAACTTTTTGAAGGAGTAGTTGTTATAGGAGAAAGAGAAAAATGAACTTTTCTCCGCAATTTTTTTTCAACGCAGAGCGGAATGCGTTTTGATGAGGAGGAAGGCCACGCTTTAATGTGGAGAAATCGAGAAACGCATTTTGGGTTGTTTGCGTCGCTAGCTGGCGATGCGGTGGTCGGTACCGAAGATATTATAAGCATAGAT
>NC_046660.1:19680361-19689511 GCF_010883055.1 Belonocnema kinseyi
ATCTAACCACATTTTTGCATGCCTCGAGGTGCTGCCCTCTTCAACTTTTCGATGTTTTTATGGCAACCGCGTCCTTTGCCTATGGCTACGAGAGGGGTGAGGCCAATGCGAAAGCCAAACCGAAAGAGCCGGTGATTTTCTGTTTCTCGATTCTCGCGCTTGCCTTCGCCAGCCATATCTGTAGCTTACTCGGGGCTGTCTATGCACGCCGAAAATATTAAAATTAAAGAGAGCCTAAGATTATTATATTTATTATTATGTTAAAATTGATTAATTTCTTTTACGGTTTCTTTTTTAAAAAGGGACACTTTCGAGATAGTAAATAAATTTAAAAAGTAAATAAATTTTAAAATCATTCAGAATTTAGTTAAATGAAAAAGTTAAATTAATTCCTCATCTGGTTTCTTTTAAAAGAGAAGTTTTCAAAATACTATATAAATAAGTTTAAAAAAATTCTTGTCATATTTTAGAATTGTAGCGAAATTTCAAATATTATTTAAAAAAATATAATTTTTATAAAAATAGTGAATTTAAGGTTCGAATACTTCACTGTATAAATTTATCCTACATGTATTTTCAAGTCCTAAAATATTTTATTATTCTTTCGCATAATTAAGGTATAACTGATATAATATTTACACTTCTCTGTAGTGTCGAATTGACAATTTACATTTAATTCCGAGGAAAAATTTAAGGTTTTCACTACTCACTTAATTATTTATAAAAATTATATTAAAATTTTGTTTTTTGTTTGATTTTGTTTCTTGATTATTTGAAACGTATAATCTTTTTCCTTATAATTTGTTTTGTTACAAAACCAGTAACTAGACTGTGCCTTCCAAATTAAAATTTAATTTTTAAAGTTTGAGGGAAGTTAACCACTTGCAATTCTTATGCTCATCAGAATTCACAACTTCAAAGTAATCCAAATAGTTTATAAAAATAATTCAAAGAATCGAAGAATCCCAAAAAATTCTAAAGAAATATAAGGCGTTTAGGGGTGCTTCTCAGCAACTAAGGCTATTACAAAAAAATGGAAAAGCCTGAAAATGACCGGAAATTTGTTTCCTTGATTAAAACGGCCACCTGTTGGTGTTTTCCTGTGAAAATAGTTATACTTTTTCGTACTTGTAAAAAAATTCCCACCAAGGATTGAAAAAATTTTTGATTTTATTTATTTCTTCAAGTGAATTTTGTTTAAGTTTGCAATAACAAAGAAAAACTATCCAATTAGGGGTTTTAAGGATTTAACAATCGTGATTTATTTTTTTCATAAATAGTTTCGAAGTAATTTTCACATTGTACAAAACAGCTGGTTTTTAAGTATATTATATTGATGCTGTGTACAATGTGAAAATTATTTGGAAACTATTTATGAAAAAAATAGATCACGAGTTTAAGCACTTAAAACCCCTAATTGGATAATTTTTCTTTGTTATTGCAAACTTAAAAAAAATCCACTTGAAGAAATAAAACAAATAAAAAATTTTTTCAATATATATATATATATATATATACGCTATGCCTTGCAGCTAATGAAATCCCTCGTATCAGTTATTATTTAAAACTCACTTTGAATTGATTTGAATGCAATATGAAATGCTTTAAATTCCTAAGATTTAAAGTCAAAATATATAATGAATTTTCAACAAAGAAGATTAATTTTCTTATCAAAAAAGACGAATATTTAACAAATTCCATGAATTTTCAACCAAATATTTGAATTTTTAACTTATGAAGTATCCATTTCTAATCAAGACTAGACGAGTTGCAATTTAAAAAGAAAAATAATTTTTAACATAAAAAACCAAATTGTCAACAAAAAAAGTTCAATGTTAAGCCAAAGAGGTAAATCTTGCAGAAATATGATTTAAAAAAAAAACTAGATTTAACAAACATGAAAAAAACACGGAAAAGTTCATTGACAAACGAATCCTACTTTAATTTTCTACCATGTTGTTAAATCATTAATCAAAATATACTAATTTAGAACTTAACAATTGCATTTTTAATAAAAAGACGATGTAAAAAAAATCAAGAAAATTAATTTTCAACCAAAAAGATGAATTTTTAACAAAACAAAAGAATGTTCTAAAAAATAAATAAATTTTAAACTCATAAAGTATAAATTTCGAACAAAAATGTAAAATTGCAAATTTTTAGATAAAAAATTAATTTTGAACAAAACAAAAAACCCAAAATGTCAAGAAAAAAAGATTAATTATCAACTAAATCTAGAAATTAAATTTTCAACAAAAGAGTCAACTCCAAAGATCAAGGGGAGTCCAAAAATATGAATCTTTAATGAAAAAGTTGAATTTTTAACCAAGTCGTTTAATTTTCAATTAAAGAAGATAAATTGCGAAAAAAATAGTTACATCTTTAACTAAAGAAATGAATTTTCCAGCATTGTATTATTGATCTACCAAAATAAGACGAGCTTTCAACAAAATATATTAATTTTTAACAAAATTTTTGAATTTTAAAGCCGGGAGGAACAATTTTAAACCAGAAAATATTAATTTTTAATAAAAATATCAATTTAAATCAAAAATTAAATGTTTACCTTGTTCGTTAAAAAAAATTAATTCTTATTAAGAAAAAACGAATTTTGAACAAAATAGTTACATTTTTAACAAAAGAGTTCAGCCTAAAAATGACTTTTTATCCGCAGAAGATTAATTTTCTAAAAATAGAATAGTTAAATTTTCGACCAAAATGGTAAATCTAAAACCAAAAGAATAATTTTTCTACAAAGAAGTTCAACTTTGAACCAAGCTTCTGAATTTTTAACGAAACAAGATGACTTTGTAACAAAATAGTTGCATTTTTTACAAAATAATAAAATTTGCAACTGAATACTAGAATTTTTAACCGAACGAGTTGAATTCCGAACCACAAATCTAATAGTAGACTTTCTATCAAAAAGGATTAAAGCAAAAAAGCGATTAAAGGGGGTTTCTTAAAAATAGAGAAAAAAGAACAATTCTTTAAAAGTGAATAATAAGGAAGCATACTAAATATTATTTAAGTTCGTAACTTTTCTTCCGCTCACCCCCAACCCCTGTTCGAACCATAGTTTTTAGCATGACCCCTCTCCCCATGCAATTGATAATGCAGTTTACTGATGACCCCTTAAAGTTTCGATTTTTGTATTTAATGAAATTATCCTTATAATGTATAGTTTAAAATTTGTTTAACATAAAAATACACAACGAAAAATCGACAAGACTCAGAAAACGAAATTACAACAATCAAAAGAATGACAGAGAACAAGTATATTGAGACTATACTTGAGAAACTTTATTTTATTTGTATTGGATAAAATATCAGTATTACAGAGAAAAGTAATAGCGTTTTACTTTGAAGAATTCAAATGATTTAGAAACTGAAATTAATTACAAAAATTAAAAGGCCTCTAATTTTTCTCATTCTCATCATTTATGATTGAGAAAGGATAAGAAAAGAAAAGTCCGACAAGTCCGAAAAGAAAGGACGAGTTCGTTAACAGCCATTTTGGATAAAAATACAAATTTTGGGACCATTTTTTTATACTTAAAATTTTTATTTACGGCTATTAATAGTACTCAGAAGGCCAAACAATTTATCGTGATGACTTTTCTTTTATACAAAAAAAATTCTCAGAGTTATAGCATTTTCCAAATTTTTAATATTAATCGAAAATCAAAATTATAAGCCAAAAAACGTACGATATGAAAAAAGTAAAGAAAAGCATTACTTTTTAAAAGCCCTACAAGATTATCATACAAACTTTTTGGATTCTCTTGTAAAGTTGAAAATTCTAATTTTTATTGCACAAAAAATAATGAGATATGAAAAATCCCATTTTGTGGTCAAACTATACAGGATACAAAAGAAGATGAATCAACTTGATAGGAGGCATACGTTGTGTTTTATTCGCGGAAAATAACATTGAAAATATAAAAAAAAACTTTGCGAAAAAATGATACAAGTTAAGAAAAAAAAATGATTTAACAAAAATTATTTACCCGAAAAAGAGCTACAAATTTGTTATCAATTACTTTTTGACATGACACGTAGTTTTGGTTTTGATCATAAAAATGGTATTAAAAATAAAAATGAAAACTTCGTGGAAAAACAACAAAAGGTACAAAAACAAATTGATTGAAAAAAATTATTCGCTCAAAAAGTGATACAAATTTGTATTAATTTATTGCATTCTTATTATTTATGATGCAGAAAGTATTAGAATTGCCCGAAATTTGACACCACAACATTCAAATTTTGAACCAAATGACGCAAAATGCGATAAAAAGTCTCAAAGAGAAATGATAGGTACAGCGCACGGTGAGAATGTGCCCGCGACCATAAATAGTTCATTTACGGATTATTTTATTACAAACTAACAATTAAGAGATAAATGTTTTTGAAACTTTCCAATAACTTCTGACCTTTTAGTTTAAATTGAGAAATGTAAGGCAAAATACTTATATATTCTGATCAACCACTCGATTAAAATTCAAAAATACATGTTTTCAATTTTGAAATGATGGGGTTCTCAATTTAAAAAATCAGGTCATAATTTACATACATAGCAATATACATAAATTTCTATAAAATATTATATAAAAATAAAATAAAAAATAATTTTATTATAAAATTTTATCGTTTCGTTATAATTTACTTAATTCATAATTAATTACACAACATAGAAATTTACGAATTATTGTTTATTTAAATTAATAATCGTGAGGGAGGCGGTATTCCTATAACATTTATCTCTGCATCTAAAAACTCCAAATCGCTAATTATTCATGCGAAAACGCTGTACGATCATATTTATTTAAAAAATTAATTATTTTAAATTTCAACTAAATATGTTTATCAATTAAAACTTTTAATGTCTTGAAACGTACAGTTTCATTTAGTAGAATTTCTACAGCTTTTTTTCAAAAAACAAAATATTATTATTCATAGTCAGTAAATTTTAATTGTAAAATGACTAATTTTTTCAATAAAAGATTTCAGCTAAAAATATTTATTACGATACAATCACATTTCAATTCAATTTAGAAGTCAATCTTATGCATCTACATATTTTCTTGATGCAAAATTTATTCAAATAATTGATTCATTAATTGAAAATAATAAATCAAAATTCTCGATATAAAATTTGTATTTTATATTTTGAAGTATTTAGTATTTGCCGACTTAGTATCAGCTATTTGGTGGACTTCTTCGACGGGTGAAGATTGCAGGGGCAAAGTAGTTGGTTTGTGCGATTTTCGGGTTGAGAGGCATGGGGGGATCGGGCAATTTTCGCCGGGAGCGCCGTCTACAATTAGTTCCTCGCACTATACACGTGCCGCATCTAGGCTTATAATATCTTTGGTCGGTACCGCGACCAAAATTACATTACAAAAATTACATTTTTGGGGGGAAAGTTCAACTCTTCAGTACAAAATGTTCCTTCTAGCTCAAAAATTTAAGAATTTGGTAGAAAATTCCACTTTCTTTGGTGAAAATTTATATTTTTAGGTTAAAAATTCAACTGCTTGGTTGAAAATTATTTGCTTGTTGAAAAATTACATTTCTGACATGAAAATTCAACTCTGGCTTTTTTGTTGAAAATTCAGATTTTTTTCGTTGAAAATTCAATTTTATGGTTGAAAATTATTTATTATTTTTTTGGTTTGGAATATCATGATTTTGGGTTAAAAGTTACACTTTTCCATAGAAAATTCGTCTTTTTAACATGAAACTATTATCACGATTTGTTTGATAATTCATATTTTTGGGTTGAAAATTTAAGTAATTTTGTTGAAATTTTGTTGTTGTTGAAAATATATATTTTTTCTTAAAATAACATCTTTTGTTGAAAATTTGCCTTTTGGCTTCAAAATGTAACAGTTTGGTGAAATTTTCCACTTTCTTTGGTGAAAATCCATATTTTTAGGTTGAAAATTCGACTGTTTTGCGTAAAGATTAACTTTTTTGTTGAAGTTCATTTTTTTGAGTCGAAAATTAATATTTATTTAGGTTCAAAATTTAACTATTTGGTTGAAAATGATTTTTTCGGTTAGAAAATTCAAATCTTCTGTGTACACATTTTTTTGGCTTTGAAATTTCACAGTTTGATAGAACATTTCTATTTTTTTGTTTGAAAATTTCAGTTTTTGGGTTGAAAATGATTTTTTTAATGAAAAATCATATTTTTGGGTTGACAGTTCCACTGTTCTGTAGAAATCTCTTTCTGGCTTCAAAATTCAACGATTTGGTCGGAAATTCCCATTATATTTGTTCGAAATTTAACTGTTTAGTTGCAAAATAAGCTTGTTTGAAGTAGAGACTTGAGGGGAAATTAGGAAAAGCAAAGTAGGGGAAGCGATTAAAAAGGGGGGAAGTAGGTGAAGTGATAAGAAAAATAAGGGATAAAAAGTAGAAGAAGTGTTGGGCAATTAATGGAAGGGAACTCTGAAAAGCGATGGAAAGTGGAATTTCGTGGAAGTGAGGCGAAATGAGAAGAGACAAAGTATGGGATGAGAGGACATATAGGAGAAGTAGAGTGGTGATGAAGTAAGGAGAAATGAGGGGCATGAAAAAAGAGAGATCAAGGGTAAATAATTAGTTAAGGAATATGGTAAGTGATGGAAAATGCAGGAAGGGGAAATATGTGAGGAGGTTTTAGAGTTTAGAGAATTGTTTCACTCGTTTATTTAAAGCTCATAAATTTTACTCTTAGAATAATAAAACTAAGTGATGTGAAATGAGGTGATCGGAATAGTAAGTAGGAGAAGTGAGAGGAAATGGTGGGAGGGGAACTCCTAGGATTCGGAACTAGGCGAAGTGATGGGAAGTGGAGTTTTGTGAGAATGAGGGAAGGGAAACTTGGAAGGTCAAGGATGAATGAGAAGTGGGGAAGTAGGGGAAGTGATGGAAAATAAGAGGATAGGAAGTAGGCGAAGTGAGAGGCAATGATGGGAGGAGAACTAGCAGAAGTAAGAGGTATATTAGTGAGTTATTGGAAAAGTTAAAATGAAATGAGGGGAAAAGTATTAGAAGAAGGGAAGAGGCGTGAGTGAAAATGAGAGTAGGGGAATTAAAGTAATTGGTAAGTGCGTGTTAAGGAATTAAGGAGAAACGTTGGAAGTGGAACTAGTAGGGGTGAGGAGAAGACCAGGAAAGTAGATTTAAAAGAAGTGGGAGAAGGGAGGAAAAATAAAGTTTGAAATCTGGGAGAACGAAGTATATATTGGGATTAGGGGATGGGAAATTAAGGGAGGAGAAGGATTTTTAGTATTCTTTACTCCTTTATTTCAACCTTTCAAATTTTTATTCTTAGAATAAGTAAAATATGTTTATAATATGATGATAACCTGTTTTGTATCTTTATCTTTCTAGGTTTCTGTTAGAATACAGTTATCTTATCAGCTGCGGAAACTTGGCAAAAAACTATTTTTCGCACTACTCACATATTGTGAAGTCAACCACTAGTCTTGACGTTCCGTGACAGTTTTTTAAATATTTTTGAAACTTTTGACTTGACTCTTGATATCCGAATTCAGAACTATAGTGATGAAGTTCACATGGAAAAAAACTTTCCTAAATGCAGTTATACTTTTTTTATGGAAAACTATTAAAGTTTGTGGTGATTCTATAGTAACCATTGAGGACACTAATATTATTGAAAGTCATATGATTACAAGATGTGGTCGAACTGTATCAGGTTTTATGGGAATACATTATGCAGAACCACCAACTGGGCAACTAAGGTTTTCATTTATTATCTCTATTAAAAATTTCCCTTAAGTAAATAATAAAATAATATTTGGACAGAAAAAGAACGAATATTACACAAAACGATTTTAAACAGAAAAGTTAATTTTCTAACCAAACCATTTTCAACTAAAATCAGAAATCTTTAACCAGAAAACTGAAATTTATACGAAGTAGTTCAACTTTAAACTATTCAGTTGAATTTTGAACTAAAGTTGCAAAAAAAATTAAATTTCCTACAAATGAAATTACTTTTACCAAAGAGTTTAGTCTTCAAGCAAAATTATTCATTTTCAGCAAAGAATATTAATTTCCTACCAACAAAGATGAATTTTCAACAAATTCCATGAATTTTTAACTAAAAAAGATCAATTTTTTTTACGAAAAATGGAATTATTAAATTTTAAGTTTAAAAGAATTCTCAACAAAAAAAACTAAATTTTTATAATTTTACTGTCCCATATACTAAAATCTTTAAAATTTCAACATTTTTGAAAATTTTGAAAACATCTTGAAATATTTGATAATCTCTTCAAATCTTTGAACTCCTTGAATCCCTGTGAATAAATATGTTGAAATTCAATTAAAATATTCTAATATCCTTTGAAATCTCTTATAAATTTTGAATTTCTATAAAAAAATTTGAAATACAAATAAAACATATAAAAAACTGACAAATACTGTAAGAAATCTTTTTAAAATAAAATACGCTATTGGTAGATAACTAAACAATTTGAAAATGAACTTTTTTACTATAAATTCATCATTTTAGTTGAAAAATCATCTCTTTTAGTAGAAAATTAATTTTTTTAAAGAAAATTATCATTTTGTTAAAAAATTTGTGTTGTCATCTGAATGTTTTTATTATTTTTTTAATCACCCAGGAACTACGCATATTTAATGTAAAATGTAAATACTTAATGATTTTACCCTAAAAAATATTACTTGTGGTTTAATATTTAAATTTTTATTTAATAGTATAAACAAATGAATTGATTAAAATGATGGCAGTATACAGGGGCACAACGACGTGACGCGACGCTGCACAGTGGGGTGAAATCGGAAAACGTGGTTCAAAATGACATTTAGAACGCAATTATGCACCGATTTTAGAATTTTTTTTTCGAAAAATTCAGAACTAAATTTTTCAGAAAATGGTGAGAGTAGATTTTTTATTTTTTTGTTTATTTAATTTTTATTTTAATGCAAACATCGAAAAAAATGTCGATTTTTCTAATTTCATTTTTTATCTTCTAGACAAAATTTTTCTTATACTTCTCGTGCCTTGAGTTTAGTGCACAGGGGTATAAGAAATATAAAAAAATTCTTAACTTGCATAGTTAATTGTTATAAACAAATTGTATTAACAAATACTCGACATTAAGGGTTATT
>NC_046660.1:19689611-19701505 GCF_010883055.1 Belonocnema kinseyi
AATTCAAGGGACGAGAAGTATAAGAAAAATTTTGTCTAGAAGATAAAAAATGAAATTAGAAAAATCGGCATTTTTTTCGATGTTTGCATTAAAATAAAAATTGAATAAACAAAAAAATAAAAAATCTACTCTCACAATTTTCTGAAAAATTTAGTTCTGAATTTTTCAAAAAAAAAAATTCTAAAATCGGTGCATAATTGCGTTCTAAATGTCATTTTGAACCTCGTTTTCCGATTTCACCCCACTGTGCGCTGTGATCGAGCAGGTCAAAGCTCTGAAGTTATCACCTCTCACGCGCTCGATTAATGCTATTTGAATGATAATACTTTCCAGAAAACTTCATTATATCCTAATAAACATTTTTTTCACTGGAAGTTTGGACTTGGTCGAATTTCCCTCAAAAAACGAAGTGTTTGAAAATTGTCTAACATTATTTTGATTCTCCTTGCCCAAAAATGTCTAACTTTTTTATTTAACAAAATCAATAAATTTTCAATCGCACATTATCTTAAGAACACTTTAAAGAAGAAGTTTTTACTTTTTCATCTTAAAATATTGAGAACTTTTTCTTTCGGGCCGAGTTAAAGTGAAAATATTTAGTAAATTTTTCATGCTCAAAAAATTAATTTTTTTGATTTTTTACAGAATCGATAATAGATACACATTTTTTTCCAAGAGGAAAAAGATGCGCCATGAAATTTCCTAAAAAGTAATACGTTAAAAAGTTAAATCTTCAGAAACTAATTTTTAAGCCATCAGAGGCACTCAAGCGCTCTGAAGAGGCCAAGCAAATTTTATGCGGGGTTATAGAATGCGCAGTCTCAATTTTGCGTAAAAATTGCCGTAAATGACCAACTTCGAAAAATTAACTGCGTGAAAAAAAATAAAACGTGCGGTTCAACCAGCCGCACGACTTTTATACCGAAATTTTCTCATCAAATTGATAGTTTTTTTTACTAAAAATTAAAAATCGGAAATTTTCATTGAACCGAAATCAGTGACTTTTAAAACTAAACTCACGAAAACTCGGCTACTACTCGAGGAAATGATCTCTCTTTTTTTCTCGAAATAGAAAAACCCCTACCGATGCCAATTATGTATTAAAAATAGATTTTTTTCTGATATTTGTAAAATGAAATTGATTGAAACCCATCACCGTTAGAAATCCTTTCCTCAGATTTTGGCGGAAAAAATTCTGCTCGGAAGTTTCACGGATGGAAAACTTCCAATGGCAAAGTTGTTCATTGATGTTTAAGGAAAACTTTAACAAAATTTGAGCCAAATCCTTTTGTTCGTTTAAAGGCTGTGAGCGACTTTTTATTGCCGCGCGCAAACTCGAATCTGTTTGACCGGTACTCTCGTATCGACCAGAGTGGTCTAGAATAGGAATTTTCTGTTCAGAATCGTCCACAGGTCGTATTTCCTAGACGATATTAAAGTTCATTTTTTAGGTTCAGCATTAAATTTTTAAAAGAAGTTTGTTTTACGATTTTTAAATTTTCGTCACAGAGCAACAATATATACATAAATATGTTCTATAGCTCATTGTGAAGAAAAAAGTTGAGTTTCAATCATTCCAGCTGATATTGTATATATTGTTTTTCTGTAAAGAAATTTAAAAATCGCAACAAAAGTTCTCTTAAAAATTTAATGCTGAACATTTACAAAAAAAGAAGTTTAAAATCGGTTAAGAAATACGACCTGCGGACTATTCTGAACAAAAAATTTCTATTCTAGACTACCGTGGCCAGTAAGAGGGTGCCGGTCAAATGGATTCGAGTGTGCGCGCGGCAATAAAAAATCGCTCGTATCTTTTAAACAAAGAGAAGGATTTGGCTCAAATTTTGTCAAAAGTTTTCCTTAAACATCAAGGAAAAACTTTACCTCTGGAAGTTTTCCGTCCGCGAAACTTCCCTGCAGACTTTTTCCCATCAAAGTCTGAGGAAACGATTCCTGACGTTCATGGGTTTCAATAAATTTCATTTTGCAAATATCAGAAAAAAATCTATTTTTAAAACATAATTGGCATCGGCAGAGGTTTTCCTATTTCGGGAGAAAAGAAACGAGATCATTTCCTTGAGCAGAAGCGGAGTTTTAGTTTCAAAAGTCATTGATTTCGGTACAATAAAAATTTTCGGTTTTTAATTTTTATTAATCTTAAGATATTTAAACATTTTTCTTTCAGACCCAGTTGAAGTGAAAATATGCAGTAATTTTTTTATTTTTTATTTATCTTATTTAATCTTCTTCAATCTCTGTGAATCTAAATTCCTGTTTTTTTAAAACGTAGACTTGATGTTAATAAATTCCCCAATTTTTCGATGGATTCTAGAATTTCAAGGGATTAAAACTGATAAGAGTACTCAATCAAAGAAGATAGAAAAAGAGAGAAATAAAGTTTTTAATTTAGAATAAAGAGATATAATGAAGTAATGAAAAAGATTAGTGTCTTCGGTTACTAAAGATGGAGAAAAATATTAAAAGAGATTAAATTTTTTATTCATAGGTAAATTAAAGGGTAAAAAAGATAAGAATCCTCGTTCACGAAAGGTAAACTAAGAGATAAAAAATTATTCAGATTAGGGACAGAAAAAAATTGTTTTTTAGGTGTGCAAAGTGATCCTTTGACACAGAATAGTTTGACCTTTTTTTTATCCTTATTTATTACCACTATTTATTTTTGTTCTGACAAGTTATATATTTAGTAAAAAATGATCAAAAATACTCCTCAAAACCTGTGAATGAATTGTAAGTAATTCAATAATAACCTATATATTTAATTTTTCAATAAAAATGAGTGAATATGCAGTAAGATTTAATATTAAATATTAGAAGTAAAAATAAGGCTAATATTATGTATTTACTTTTTTAAATAAATTAAGTAAATTAACCTTTTTGTTCAAAAATTTTTTTTTTTAATTAAAAATACAACTATTTTGAAGAACACTCGTCTTTGTAAATTTAAAATTCAACAGTTTGGCTGAAATTTTTTTTCTTTCTTGAATAAAAATTTTTTTTTATTGTTATTTAAACTAATTAATTCAACTGCTTTTAATTTGTAATTAAAATATTTTTGGTTGAAATATCAACTATTATTTTTCATTAAAAAAATAATTTTTTTAATCAAGCAGTTGCATTTTTACTCAAAAATATCAAATTTATTTTCTAAAAAGATAAATTTTTATAAAAATACTTCAATATTTAACTATGAAATTGCATTTTTAAACAAAAATATAAATTTTAAACTGGAAATATGATTTTTCTATGTAAAATAAAAGAATTTTCTACCAAATATTTCAATTTTCATAAAAATATTCAAATTTTTTACCAGATGTTTGTATTTTCAACCATAAATTTGATTTTTGAACTGGAAAATAAGATTTTTCAAAATAGTTAAATTTCTACCGAATAGTTGAAACTTTGTGGAAATTGTTTGATTGGCAACCAAATAAGATTTTTACTAAAAAAAGAAAAAAATATTTCTTTTTACCAAACAGTTGCATTTTTGCTAAAAAATATGAAATTTATAATTAAAAAAAATAATTTTCGTACCAAAAAGACGAATTTTCATAAAAATAGTTTAAAAATTAATCAAAACGATTTTTCAGTCAATGAAATTGTCCACCAAATAATAAACTTTTTAACCAAAAAATAATTTAAATTGTTTGAAAACTTTTTTCAATTTATGTACTAATTTTGATTCGGATGAATTATATATCAAAATTTACAAACAGACAGTTAAATTTGCAAGTAAATCGTTAATAATAATCTTATTAATATTTATTATATTTATTAATAATCTAAAATATGTTATGTTAATGCATACTTAATAATTTAATTAAAAATTTAATTTATGAGTTACTATTAAATTACTTACCTAAGCAGTTGGCAAAATTTAATGTTAGAATTGAAGGTTTCAATAAACTAATTGGAACAACTTTTTTAGAATAAATAAATAATTTAATGTCAAGCGTAGAGCTTATAAATAATATTTTTAATATTATTTAAATTAATTTAATAATATATTGTTATTTTGTTAAGAAAAATGTTAATATGTTGATATTAATTTTAGTTAAAAATATAGAAAAATAAATTTCTTATAATTTAGAACAATCCGTTCTTGCTTTTTAATGTATTCTATAATTTTAAGTTATTCGCAACATTTTATTTAAATAAAACCCATTGAATTTTCCTTGTCACAGTATTGGCTTATTTTGTGTCCCGCTTAAAATATACAAAAAAAAATTTTTCGTCCCACTAATGGGCGATCTGACTAGCTTAAAAAATATCCATTTATATTAATTAACTGTAAAACTGATGATTTATTTGATGTTCTAATTAATCAAATAATGTATGAGTCACTTACTATAACGGTTTTTAAGCCAAAAATTCTGATTCACCATTTCAAAATTCCCAGTGGGCACAAAATTTGGCGACGTATTTACGACATTGTTACGACATTTTTACGACATCTTTACGACATCTATACGACATCTTTACGACATCCTATGTCCATATCCAAATGTTTCAAATTTCATAAAAATTGTTTAATTTTTAATTAAATAGTTTCATTTCCAACCAAAATAATGAACTTTCAAACCTGAAATACAATTTCTCAACAAAAAAAATGGATTATTGTTCACCAAATAGTTAAAATTTCATTTTTAAAAAGTTTACTTTTCAATTATAAAAATAACTTTTCAACCAAAAATATAAATTTTCAAACCGAAAATATGAGTTTTCAGCAAAAAAGTAAACTTTCTGCGAAATTGCTCAAAATTCATAACAAATTCTTTAATTTTTAACCCTATAGTTATATTTTCAACAAACAATATCAATTTTCTACCCAAAAATAAGATTTTTTTAAAAGTTAATTTTTTTCCACATATTTAAAATTTCATTAAAATAGTTTGATTTACAACCAGAAACTTACATTTTCAACCAAAAATATGAATTTTCAAACCTAAAATATGATTTTTTAAATAATTTTCCACGGAATAATTAAAATTTATTAAAAATAATTAACAGCTTAACCATATATTTGCTTTTCAAACAAAAATATGAATTTTCAAGATAAAAATAAGGGGTTTCAAACAAAAGAGTTAATTTTCTATCAAATAATTAAATTTAAATAAAAAGATTGTAATGTTCAACCATATGGTTGCATTTTCAAACAAAAATATGAATTTTTAAACAAAAAATATGGTTTTTCTACATAAAAGTTCATTTTCTACCAGACAGTTAAATTTTCATGACAAATTTTTATTTGTAACCATATTGTTGCATCTTCAGCCAAAACCATGAATTTTTTAACCTAAAAATAAGATTTTGAAATTAAAAAAATAATTTTCCACCAAATAATTCAGATTTTATAAAAATTATTTAATTTCTAATCAAATAGTATTTGCATCTCCTAGCAAAATGTGACATTTGAACGGTTCAATTTTATTTGTAAAAAAAGTTATTTTTCTATTAAATATTTAAAATTAAAAAAAATTGTTCCCTGTTCAATATTATAAAATTGCATTTCCAAACAAAAATTAGAATTTTCTAACAAATTGTAATTTTTTCATAACAATATTCTAATGTTTAAACAGTTGGTGCATTTTCAACCAAATACATGCATTTTCAACAAAAATAAGATTTTTCAACAAAAAACTTAATTTTCCACCAAAAAGTTAACATTTCATAAAAATTGTTAAATTTTGAACCAAAAATATGATACTTCAACCTTTAAATATAATTTCTCAAAAAAACTTAATTTTCTACTAAATAGTCGAAATTTCATAAAAAATAGTTTACATTTCAACTGTGAAATTTCATTTTTAAAGACAAATATAAATTTTAAACCCGAGATATGATTCTTTAATAAAAAAGTTAATTTTCCACCAAATAGTAGTTATATTTTCAACCAAAAATAAGAAATTTTAACGGTTAAATGTTTATAAAAAAAAGTTATTTTTGTATTAGATAGCTAAATTCCATAGAAATAGTGTACTATTCAATTGTAAAATTGCATTCTCAACTAAAAATTTAATTTATTAAACAAAAATATTATTTTTCTACAAAAAAGTTACTTTTCTACCAAATAGTTATATTTTCATATTAATATTTTAATTTTTAACCAAATGGTTGCATTTTCAATCAAATACATGAATTTTTTAATCAAAATAAGATTTTTTAACAAAAAACTCAATTTTCCACCAAATAGTTAAAATTTCATAAAAATTGTTAAATTTTTAACCACATAGTTAAATCTTTATTCGAAAATATAAACCTTCGAATTTTAGATATAATTTGCCAAAAAAAGTTAATTTTCTACTAAATAGTTAAGATTTCATAAAAATATTTTACTTTTCAACTGTGAAATTGCATTTTTTAACAAAAATATAAATTTTAAACCGGAAATATGATTTTTCAATCAAAGTTAATTTTTCACCAAATAGTTAGAATTTAATAAAAATTGTTTAATTTTTATCCAAATGGAAGTTTCATTTTAAAAAAAAATGTTTTTACTGCTAGTTTACTGCTCAATTATAAAATTGCATTCTCAATCAAAAGATAAAAAATCTTCAAACAGAAATTTTATTTTGATACGAAAAACTACTGTTTTTTTCATAACAATATTTTAATGTTTAACAAAATGGTTTTATTTTCAAGCAAATACATAAATTTTTGAATCAAAATAAGATTATTCAACAAAAAAGTTCATTTCCTACCAAATAGTTAAATTTCATAAAAATTGTTACATTTTTAACCAAATAGATACACTTTTAACCAAAAATATAAGCCTTGAACCTTCAAATGTAATTTCTCAAAAAACGGTAATTTTCTACAAAATATTTCAAATTTCATAAAAATAGTTAACATTTCAAGTGTCAAATTTTATTTTTAAACAAAAACATCAATTTTAAACCAAAAATATGATTTTTCAATAAAAAAGTTAATTTTCGACCAAAAAGTTACAATTTCATAAAAATGGTTTAATTTTTAACTAAATAGTAGTTGTATTTTCAACCAAAAATATGAAATTTCAACGGTCACTTTTTTTAAAGTTATTTTTCTATTAAATAGTTAAAATTTAATAAAAATGTTAAATTTTCAACCAAATACTTCATTTTTTAACCGAAAATATGAACCTTCAACCTTTAAATATAATATATAAAAAAATGTTCATTTTCTACCAAACAGTTAAAATTTCATAAAAAAATAGCTTACATTTCAACTATGAAATTGCGTTTTTAATCGAAAATAATAATTTCAAATGAAAAATATGATTTTTCCATAAAAAAAAACATTTTACCAAATATTTAAATTTTCATACAAATATTCAAATTTTTTACCAAATGTTTGTATTTTTAACTACAAATTTGACTTTTGAACCGGAAAATAAAATTTGTCAAAAAAGTTAAATTTCTACCGAATAGTTAAAACTTCATTAAAATTATTTAATTTGCAAGCAAATAGTCATTTTTTAACGAAAAATATGAATTTTTAACAAAATACTCTAATTTTAAGACAGGAAATAGGAAATTTAAACTATTATGATGATTCGTCAACAACAACAAAAAACTAAACATTTTGAATAGCACTTCATCTTTTAACGAAGTAGTTTATTTTTTGACCTAAAACGATAACTTCTCAACGAAACGTATAATAGTTAATATTTGAATCTAAACAGATTTTTATTTAAAATTAAAAAACTGTATGATTCAGTCCAAAATGACGAATTTTCGTCAAAATATTTCTAATCCTCAAGCAAGATAGATTAATTTACAACCAAGAAATTGCATTTTTAACCAAAATGGTCAATAGACCAATCCACGTGTCTTGGAGACGCGAACAATGGTTTCAAATACAATAAACCTATGTTTCCAATTTACAACAACTATAGAACTTTCGTCAATAGGTCATTCGTTGTATCTCGAAGACGCGAACAAGAATTTCAGATACAGTACTCTAGTATTTCTAATATGAACAAAATTTTTCTCACTTCAACAAGATTAAAAATATATTTTTTAAATTCATAAATCGCTATAGAAGGTTCGTCAATAGGTCATTCGCGGTATCTCGAAGACGCGAACAAAAATTTCAGAAACATTACTGTAGTATTTCTAATATGAACAAAATTTTTCTCACTTCAACAAGATGAACAATATATTTTTTAAATTCATAAATCGCTATAGAAGGTTCGTCAATAGGTCATTCGCGGTATCTCGAAGACGCGAACAAAAATTTCAGAAACATTGCTGTAGTATTTCTAATATGAACAAAATTTTTCTCACTTCAACAAGATGAACAATATATATTTTAAAGTCATAAATCGCTATAGAAGGTTCTCCAATAGGTGATTCGTGGTATCTAGAAGACGCAAACAAAAATTTCAGATACAGTACTGTAGTATTTTTAATACGAACAAAATTTTTCTCACTTCAGCAAGATAAACAAGATATTTTTTAAATTCGTAAATCGCTATAGAAGGTTCGTTATGTAGGTCATTTGCTGTATCTCGAAGACGCGAACAAAAATGTTATCACTTCAACAAGATGAATAATATATTTTTTAAATTCATAAATCGCTATAGAAGGTTCTTCAATAGGTCATTCGCGTATCTCGAAGACGCGAACAAAAATGTCAGATACAGTACTGTAGTATTTCTAATATGAAGAAAAATTTTCTCACTTCAACAAGATGAACCATATAGTTTTTAAATTCATAAATCGCTATAGAAGGTTCATCAATAGATCATTCGCAGTATCTCGAAGAGGCGAACAAAAATGTCAGATACAGTACTGTATTTCTAATATGAACAAAATTTTGCTCACTTGAACAAAATGATCAATATATTTGTTTAATTCATAAATCGCTGTAGAAGGTTCGTCAATTGGTCATTCGCAGTATCTCGAAGACGCGAACAAAAATTTCAGAATCATTACTGTAGTATTTCTAATATGAACAAAATTTTTCTCACTTCAACAAGATGATCAATATATTTTTTTAAATTCATAAATCCCTATAGAAGGTTCGTCAATAGGTCATTCGCGGTATCTCGAAGACGCGAACAATAGAACAATCCACGCGTCTTGGAGACGCGACCAATGGTTTCAGATACAATAAACCTATGTTTCCAATTTACAACAAGTATAGAACTTTCGTCAATAGGTCATTCGTTGTATCTCGAAGACGCGAACAAGAATTTCAGATACAGTACTGTAGTATTTCTAATATGAACAAAATTTTGCTCACTTGAACAAGATGATCAATATATTTGTTTAATTCATAAATCGCTGTAGAAGGTTCGTCAATTGGTCATTCGCAGTATCTCGAAGACGCGAACAAAAATTTCAGAATCATTACTGTAGTATTTCTAATATGAACAAAATTTTTCTCACTTCAACAAGATGATCAATATATTTTTTTAAATTCATAAATCCCTATAGAAGGTTCGTCAATAGGTTATTCGCGGTATCTCGAAGATGCGAACAATAGAACAATCCACGCGTCTTGGAGACGCGAACAATGGTTTCAGATACAATAAACCTATGTTTCCAATTTACAACAACTATAGAACTTTCGTCAATAGGTCATTCGTTGTATCTCGAAGACGCGAACAAGAATTTCAGATACAGTACTGTAGTATTTCTAATATGAACAAAATTTTTCTCACTTCAACAAGATAAACAATATATTTTTTTAATTCATAAATCGCTATAGAAGGTTCGTCAATAGGTCATTCGCGGTATCTCGGAGACGCGAACAAAAATTTCAGAAACATTACTGTAGTATTTCTAATATGAACAAAATTTTTCTCACTTCAACAAGATGAACAATATATTTTTTAAATTCATAAATCGCTATAGAAGGTTCGTCAATAGGTCATTCGCGGTATCTCGAAGACGCGAACAAAAATTTCAGAAACATTGCTGTAGTATTTCTAATATGAACAAAATTTTTCTCACTTGAACAAGATGATCAATATATTTGTTTAATTCATAAATCGCTGTAGAAGCTTCGTCAATTGGTCATTTGCGGTATCTCGAAGACGCGAACAAAAATGTCAGATACAATACTGTATTTGTAATATGAACAAGATTGTTCTCATCTGAACAAGATGATCAATATATTTTTTTAAATTCATAAATCGCTATAGAAGGTTCGTCAATAAGTCATTCGCGGTATCTCGAAGACGCGAACAATAGACCAATCCACGCGTCTTGGAGACGCGAACAATGATTTCAAATACAACAATCTTATATTTACAATTTACAACAACAATAGAACATTCGTCAATAGGTCATTCGTTGTATCTCGAAGACGCGAACAAGAATTTCAGATACAGTACTGTAGTATTTCTAATATGAACAAAATTTTTCTCACTTCAACAAGATAAACAATATATTTTTTTAATTCATAATAATTTTAATAATTATAATTCCCCTACAAGCTGTTGAATTTCATTATAAAAAAACAATTGAATTACAAATATAATGAACTTGTTCCAGATGCTGAAGCAGTTGAAGGATTTTCTTGGAGATTTTTTAAAGAACTTTCCTGCAATTCTAGTAGCTAATCGACATTCGAAAATTTCTAAACGACCTCTCTACTTTTATTTATTTAATTATAGAGGTTTATTAAGTGCCTCCCATAATGCGACACATAAAAAATCGAATATTGGTGTAGACCACACAGATGAAACTTATTATGACTGATGTCATGGTAGATTTGTGGACATCACTTGCTTTTAATGGGTATTGATCCTATACGCTTACTCGTTTCAATAATAATATTTTTAATTGAATTATAATAATAAATTTCTTATCCAGCGTACCAGTTTCTGATGAATTATCTGGAAGCCCTGATATGTGGAAACCATACCAACCAGGAAGGAATATTCTGGAAATCGGCAATTTCTCAAATACGAAGACACAAATTGTGCATTTTATCTTTGAGAAGAGAATGAAGTTTTGGAAACGGAATTTTTCTTATTTATATTAAAAAATTAAAACATGATTAATATATTAGTTTTCAATTTATCAGATTTTTGCCGGTCAAGTTTTTCAATTTTCCTGGTCAACTAAAACTGAAATTGAAATAATTAAATTTTAGTTCAGACAAATTATTGTTTAATCTAACAAATGAATTGTCAACTAAAACTGTGGAATATTCAATTGAAATAATTTAAAACTTTCCACGCAGAAAAAAAAGTTACATTTTGAAAGAAAGTGATGAGTTGTCAACTTAAATTGTAAGTCTTTAACTGACATAGTGGATTTTAAAAAAGAAAGATATATTTTAAATTAAAAAATAAATCTTCCACTAGCTAAATTGAATTTTTGACCATAAAGATACATTTTCAAACGAGAAGATTAATTTTTCCAAAAAAAAAATTAATTTCCAACTAAGACTAGAAGCTCTTACGCGCGTGACCCACTAATTTACTTGTGATTATTGTATTTGGAAATTAAGTTCAAGAAAATACGACGATAATCATTTTTACTTTAATAATTTCTGTTTACACACGACTTCATATGGGTACCATATACGACGAAAGACCGGGTTGTGTACTCGAATTTTGAAAACCCGACTAAATTCGGGAGGTGGTTTTCTGCAGTTTTCCCCTCATCTGACCAAATGTTTAGGCTAATGCGAGTACTTGGAACAAACTCGTATGTAGCTGAATTGTAACTCAATCTTAGTAAAAAAAACTGATCCTATTCGTTGAAAAATAGCTAATTTCTAAACTATTTATGAAACTTCTTTCAATAATTAATAATCAATAATTCTGGTAAATTTAACAAATAACTTAGAAAAAAGTGATCACAAAGGCAATCTTAGTTAACTTCGTAAACAAATTTGAATAATACCCCAACTCTCAATATTATTATTAATAATAA
>NC_046660.1:19701605-19738972 GCF_010883055.1 Belonocnema kinseyi
TCTCAATATTAATAATAATAATAATAATAATAATAATATTGAGAGTTGGGGTATTATTCAAATTTGTTTACGAAGTTAACTAAGCTTGCCTTTGTGATGACTTTTTTCTAAGTTATTTATTAAATTTACCAGAATTATTGATTATTATTTATTGAAAAAAGTTTCATAAAAAGTTTTGAAATTGGCTATTTTTCAACGAATTGGTTATGAAAATTGTTTGAATGATTAATAATTATTATAAACTTAAAAAGTAACGTGGAAAATAATCTTCTAAAGACATTCTTAATTCATTCCGTAAACAAATTATGCCTCTTCCTTGAAAAATAGCCAAGCTATAAATATGTTGATAAACATTTTTTAAATAATTAATAGTTGTAGATTTTCTAAGCGTCAGAGAAAAAAAATAATCGGAAAGATATTCTTTGTTAATTGTGGTAAAAAATTAAGCCTACTCTTAGAAATACTGTTATTATTCAGTTTATAAAATATTCTATGTTAAAAGTATCACAAGATTAAAATGCTAGAATTTTAATATTAATAATTTGAAATGAAAAATTAGTCAAGGAAAAAGTAGAGAATTTTGTAAAAGTTCTCGGTTTCACATTTTTCCGCAAGAAGCGCTACGATCGCTGTCGTACTCTGAAATGAAAGTGACGGAAATGTTGAACGCGACCGAGGGCGGCACTGGCTGTACTTTTAGGCCGTAAATAATTCAAACGAATGGGTAAAGTGTCATAAATGTGACATTTTGTGCTTTTTTAATTATAAAAACGAATTTTTTCGATTTTTTTTTACTTTACGATTAAGTTTCAAGGCTCTTAGACTGAAAATTTATCAAGATCTTTTGTTGTGACATGAATTTCTTTGAGAAAATAAAAATAATAAATAAATTTTTAAAAACAAAAATCTACAAAGGAGCTATTTTTAGAGCTAATTTTGAATTAAAGGCATGTAATTTGCTCAAAGCATTTTGGTTATGAGGATATTCTTGCGGAGAATCCTGATACTTTGTAAGGATGGATCTGTTATTGCAATGGTACATATTTTTATCTGAATTATTTTCCAACTTTTTCAAATAATATTCATAAAAAAATGTATTGCTGTTGTTATAACAAAATTTTAAAACAGTTTAGAGTCAATACAATTTTTTTCAAAGATCGAGAAAGAAATATGCAATAAACGATTTTTTTAACGTGAATTATTGGTAACATAAATTTTCCATAATATTAATGAAATAATTCGTAAAAGTCATTATTAAAAAATTAGAAAATATTTTAAATCCATTATAAATGTTTATTGAAATTGCAATCTTTTTTGTTCAAATTAGACATAATTAGCAAATAAACCTTACACTATAAAAAATGTAATTTAAACGTAATAAAAATGAGCAAAATATGCAATTAAACTATTTTTTAAAGGGCAATTATTGGTAACAAGGATTTTCAATAGTATTAATAACATAATTTATTAAAAATGCCATCAAAAAATTTGAAAACATTTTAAATTAATTTCAATTGTGGTGAAAGATCGCCATCTTTTTTCTTCCATTTTAAAATAATTGACAACTAGTGTTGAAATATAAGAAAAATCTTTAATTTCAACGAGATATATAAAGTAAAAATGTTATCGATTTTTTGTAACGCCAATTATTGGTAACATGAATTTTCAGTAACATTAACGAAAGAATTTATTAAAGTTGCCATCAAAAAATTAAAATCCATTTTTTAAAGGTGTATTTCAAAAATACAGTTTTTCATCTTACAATTTTATCTAGATTTATTTACTTTATAAATCCTATTCTTTATAATATAAAACGTTAAAATTATTCAATATATTTGTACCAATAGATATTTTTTATAGCATAATTAATTTTTCTAAATATCTTATAATGAAAGAAAGTAAATTATTTTCTAGCTTCAAAAATAAATATGCATGTTTATAGTTTTATTCAATTAAGCGTCAGTCTTAATTTTTAATAACCATTATAAGTGTATTCGTATTTAATCATCAAAATAATGGGTTTTTTCACTTTTCATTAGTACTTATTCATTTGTTGGACATTTAATATTCTACAAAATATTTTGTTCAGATAGATATATTCAGAAAACGTATTTTGTCAATTAAAATAAATTAAATTTGTATTTTCCCCATGCGTTTGAATAATTGTCGGCCTAAAAAGTACAGCTAGCGCCGCCGCGAGCCGCGGTAAAATCTCATGTCGCATTTATTCCAAAGGTCTTTATAGGAGAGCCACCCACTTGATATGAATTTGATTGAAAAATAGAAAAAATACATTTATAATGGCTTCATTTTTCAGTCCCACTTATGGATATATCCCAAAATTCTTGTCCCAAGAATGGACGATCTGACCAGCTTAAGAAATATCCATTTATATTAATGAACTATAAAATTAATACTGTATTTTTTGTTCTCATTGATCAAATAATGTATTAGTCACTTATTAAAACGGTTTTTGTAAAAAAATTACAATTGCCCATTTTAAATTTGTGTTTATCTGGGTTAGCTTTTTATAACTGTCCCAGTAATGGTCGGTTTACCTTACACCCAGAAAAAATTTCTTATTAAATTGAAAAAAAAAAAATATTTTTTTGATTAGGTACTTTTGATTCAACATAGAAATATTTTTATAATAAAAGAAAATGTATTTGATTTTAATAAATGACGTCACGCGGTTTCTTCAACTTAAAGAAATTATTTGTTTAAATGATTTTTTTGATTTGAAACAAATTTTTTTTTGTTTAAAAAAAGTTACTAGGAATAATGAAAGAAATCATTTCTTTCGAATCAGTAATTTAAAATAAGCAAATTATTTTTTTGAATCAAAAAAACCCAGATAACAATTCGTGTGCACACGTCGATGCGCGTACGAAATGCTTGCAAGAATGCAGGCACGGCGTGCCTGTGCCATGCGCGCATGACACAGGCACACAGTTGAAGCATGCGCAAGTTATCTTGAATCACTGTTGGGAATAATAATCGAATCAAAATTCGAAGTCGGTAATACGAATCAACGCTTCTCTTTTACCACCACCTTGCCACCCGTACCGTCGCAATAGAGGGCGTCTGCTTGTCATTTATGACCGAATTCTTATTTCAATTTAATCCTCTCTGCTGGTTATTTATGAACGTATTTTCATTTCAATTTCGGAAAGGACATTTTAAAGCCTTCAAAGCATTTAAACGAGCTATCTGGGTCATTCAATGTATCTACGCGAGTACCTGCGGAGAATTTCCCCGAGCCTTGAGAATCTTTAGCATATACTCAGATATTTCTATCGGTAGAGTTAGTATATTTTTAATTACAAGTTAATGTTTAAGCTATTATTTATTATTAATATAAACATTTGCATTCATTAATATTCCTATGAAGCATGGAATTTTTTATAAATGTTTTGTTATTAAAGTCCATTGCTGTTGTAAAATGCGATAACTTTTTGAGATTTTGAGGTTAGGAATTAATTTGAGAATACAAGAGCGAACTGCTGGTCGCAGAATTAGATAATTTTTGCCAATTTAATGTAAATCATTCGTACATCTACAAAAATCTATAAAATACTATTTTTTGCTATGAAAAGTTACGAAAATTCACTACGAAAAATTTACGAAAGTTAAGCTTTTACGAAAAAAATACTCCGTGTTTGAAATACATTGAAAATTATTGAAATTTTTCATACAAATTTCACAAAAATTTCATTCAAATTTATAAAATTTTTGGTGAAAAAACAGAAACTATTTTAATGAGGATTAAAATAAAAAATAGTTTCTTATGTTTTCATCCTACTTCTTTTTTATAATTTTTTTAACTGCGAGCAGTTCGCTCTTGAATTGCAAAATGTAATATTAACCTCAAAATCTCAATAAGTTGCTACCGCATTTTATATCAGCAATTAAATTTTATAAAAAATTCCATGCATCACAGGAATAATACTTAATGTTAATGTATATATTGAAATCATATAATAACTAAAACATTAGCTCATGACTAAAAATATACTAATGTTACACTAACTTTAAATTTCAACTAAATACGGGAATTTTCAAACAAATAATGACATTTTTTACTAAAAAAGATCAAGTTTCAACAAAAACGATCAAATTTTAAACAAAAATAGAATAATTTAGTTTTTAGTGTGCAAAAGTTAATATTCAATAAAAAAATGAAATTTTCTGCAGGTTATTTAAAATTTTAACCAAAACAGGCGAATTTCACACCAAATATTAAAAGTTTTAACAAAAAAGATGAATTTTCAGTCACAAGCTTAATTTTCTATTTTAAAAAAAATATTTTTTTATAAATAATATAATTTTCAACTAAATTAAATTTTAATCCAAGTACAATAATATAAAAAGTATTTAAAATAAGATAAAATTCACTTAAAATCAGACAGGTTCTACACATTATATAGCAGAATCTCTTAGCGATTAACATTTTTAATAGTAAATTATACAAGACGTTTTTTCTGATATAAGACAAAAAATTGATTTTGGACACCTATGTTAAGAACAATAAAAAACAGATTAATTCTTCATCCATAAAATAATTTTAAACTAAAAACATGAAGTTTCAATAAAAAATATCAAATTTCAAACAAAAATAGAATAATTCAGTTTTTAGTATACAAAAGTTAATATTCAATAAAAAAATGAAATTTTCTACAGGTTATTTAAAATTTTAACCAAAACAGACGAACAAATATTAAAAGTTTTAACAAAGAAGATGAATTTTTTATCACAAAGATTAATTTTCTATTTAAAAAAAATCTTTTTTAAGAAATAATATAATTTTTAACTAAATTAATTTTCAATTCAAAAACAATATTATAAAAAGTATTTAAAATAAAATAGAATTTATTTAAAATCAGGCAGGTTCTACACATTATATAGCAGAATATAATTAAAATTTCCCTTAAATATATTAATTTTTAAGAAACCAAAAAAAAAATCAAGAAAATATTTGAATCCTCCATAAACAAGATAAGATTTTAACGAAGAAAAATAATCTTCTACCAAAAAGACGAATTTCCAAATAAAAAATTAACTTTTAATAAAAATATAAATATATAAAAACAGAAATAGGATAATTCCTTTTTAGTTAAAAGAATTAATATTTAACAAAAAACAATTAAACTTCAACGAATTAATTGAAATTTTACTAAAATAGATGCATTTGATGATACATAGTTGAACTTTCAAGCACACACATGTATTTTTAACAAAGAATCCAAAAATATCAATTGTTAATTCCAAATTTAGGTGTTCCGCCAAAAGTGGGATAGTTCAATTTTCAGTTAGAGAATTTAATTCTTAACAAAAAAACGGAATGTTCAACTTACATATCAATTCTCTACCAAAAATGGTATAATCCAATTTTAGCTTACATACATTAATTTTTGACTAACTATAAAGGAACTTTCAACAGAATAGTTAAATTCTCAATGAAAAATATTAATTTTCAAGGAAGAATTTTTATATTTCCAACAAAAAACACCAATTTTCAACAAAATACATAGATTTTCAAACAAATAATTTCATTGTTAACTACAAAAAATCAAGGTTCAATAAAAAATGTCAAGTTTCAAACAAAAATAGAATAATGCAGTTTTTAGTTTAAAAAAGTTAATACTCAAACAAAAAAAACAAATTATCTACAGATTATTTCAAATTTTAACTGAAACTGATGAAATTGACACCAAATAGTAGAAAATAAAAAAAATGAATTTTCAATCACAAAGATTAATTTTCTATTAAAGAAACTTTTAAAATAAATAACAGAATTTTGTAGACATTGTTGATGTAAGCTGTTGGCTTTAGGGTCAGGTGAATTGAAACTAATTAAGTTGTTTCAAACGTTTCGGCACACAATGGTTGCCTTCATCAATGAGTTTTTTTTAATCTGTGAAAAGTACACAATATCTTGTAGGTACGCAGTTTTACAATTATAAGCATTATTTTTTTATTTTATTATTAGCTATTGATAAATCTTCAATCGCAAAAGTTGTTTACAAATTATTTTTTTAGTGACGTTATATGTAATTATATTAAATTTTTTATTATTTTACTCCTTTTTTGTTAATTTTTAAATAATCCGTCTGTACAAAAATTATTATTATAAATTGTAAGAGACTTTATACAGATTTCAATTCTTTTCAACTAAATTAATTTTCAATCCAAGAACAATATTATAAAAAGTATTTAGAATAAGATAGAATTCACTTAAAATCAAGCAGGTTCTATCAATTATTTATCAGAATCGTTAGCGATAAAATTTTTTTATAGTAAATTGTGTAAGACGTTTTTTTCCTATATAAGACAACAAAAAATCGAATTTGGACATCTATGTTAAAAATAATAAAAAACAGATTCATTTTTACCCATAAAATTAATTCTCTACAAAAAACTATCAGTTTTAAACCAACAATGATATAACTAACATTTTACTTAAATAAATTAACTTTTAACAAACAAAAATCAAGAAAATAGTTGAATCGTCAATAAACAAGATAAGATTTAAAAAAAGAAAATTAATTTTCTACCAAAAAGACGAATTTTTAACTAAAAAAATTAATTTTCAATTAGAAAAATAATTTTTCAGCCCAAAATTGTACATTTAAATTTTTAATAAAATAGCTGGATCCTCAATCAAAAAGATCAAGTTTCAAAAAAATAGTGGAGTTTTAAACTAAAAAAGATAAATTTTTAATTCAAAATATAAATATATAGAACCAGAAATAGGATGATTCCTTAGTTAAAAGAATTAATATTTAACAACAAACAATTAAATTTTCAACCAATCAGTTAAAATTGATCAAAATAGATGAATTTGATAATATACAGTCGAAGTTTCAAACAAACGGACACATTTTCAACCAAGAACATTAATTTTATATAAAAAAAACCCTGTTTGAAACAAATAATTGAATTTTCAACACAAAAATATCAGGTTTTAATTCGAAATTTTAATGTTTCACCGAACGTGGGATTGTTAAAGTTTCAGTTGAAGAATTTAATTTTTAAAAAAAGGAATGCGCAACTTAATAGTTTTTTTCCTAATCTCAAAGATAATTTTTCAAACCAAGAAGACTAATTTCCTACCAAAAACCTGAATTTTTATCGAAATATGTGCTTTTCCAAAAAAAAAGGTTGAATTTTCATCTAAAAAAGATCAATTTTTACTTTCAAATATCAATTCTCCAGCAAAAATGGTATAATCCAATTGTACCTCACATAAATTAATTTTTAACTAACTATGGAGGAGTTTAAAAAAAAATTTAACCCTTAATGAATAAGATGAATTTTCAACCGCAAAGATTAATTGCCTACTTGAAAAAGACGGTTTAAAATAAATTAAATTTGTAACCAAAAAGGATCCATTTTTTTTTATTGTTTAGTCACAGCCTGCGTTAGATGACGTGAATTTTGTTCTTTGTGTTATATTGCTAGAACACACTATTTTCCCAATCTTCCGAGCGCCTGAAAGATTGAGTAATAGAATTTTGCTCGGTCTAAAGAGCTAAACCTCACCTTGCTTTATTATTCTATTTGAATACTTAAGAGGAAAAAAGGATAATTACAGGAAGAAAGAAAATAATAATATTAATGTAATTTATTAAACATTACCATACCAGTTGACAGAAGATCGTTGAAGAAAAATTATCAATAAAATTGTAAAGAAATTGGAACTATGATGTTGTTGTATAAAACTTGGCACTATGACTACGATATTTATCGAGCAAAAATGACTTGGCGAATTTCAGTTTTAAAGTAAAAATTTGATTTGATAATCACGAACCGATATGTCCGTGCAATAATTAGCGGGATTATACGGTTATTTTGGAACGCAGTCTTTTCAGCTTGTAGCGAATCGAAAAAGGTTGAACCGAAGATTACTTCGGGGCGGAAAATCGGTTTGTTGTACCCGATCGTTGGGGAACTTAACTCTATACCAAAGAAAAAATTGAACTGTCGATTTGCAGCAAAAGACAAAACCCGGGTGGTATGAGTTATTCTCCCACTCCTGGAGAATTGGCAAGGGATGATCAGGAAGGGGCAGTTGAGGGTGCTAACTTTGAAGGAAGGGAAGGAGAGACCTTACCTGGAGGATAAAAATTCTATCATAATCCTCTAACTTGTAACTAAGGATTAACAGTCCCAAATGCGGTAAACTTTATTGCATGGTTGTTCGAACGAACTTGATGACAAAGAGACGAATTTGTCCAGGTTTCTAGGACCACTCCCTTAACTAAGATATTTTGTCCGGATTTTAGAGTTGAGTATGGCGAAAGAAATGGTCTATGCTATTTTCACTTTTTGGAAAAGGTTGAGGAAATAAAAAAGAAGAAAGTTTAAACTATCTTCGAAGGGTAGGGGGAAAACCCAAGAAAATGCAGATTGAAGTTGCAACCTTGAATCTGCTATTATTTTTGAGAGATAAAATATAAAACCTGGTAGGTTAGCACATCAAATAAAATGAGAAATCGTACTAATATTAGGATTAAAACGCATTTCAGGATATATATAGGATGAGCATAACACAATAACTTTCATACATACATATGCAAAAATAAGAATATCCTCCTGCATCCCTCGTCCTAACGATGTAAAGAAGGACATGTGACCTCGAGACATCCCGGGACGTAATACCTCCCTCTTTACGAAATGTCGTTCCAATGGGCGATACTTTCGGCATCGAGATGAAGTATAAAGCTAGCAATCGAGATGTACAAAAGTCCTGGAACGATGGTGAGAGTTTAGATGTGGTTTAAATTTTATCAAGATATGCATCGCCTTACCTTCTTGAATGAAAGTTTGTAATCTAGCTATTGCAAAAATAGCAGTGGATTAAAAATGAACAGTAAGTAAGCTTGTGGTAGAGAAGCATAGCACACACTCAAAAAGCATACAATTATTGAGTAAAACACCTAATTCCTAAATGAGTGGATACAGGATGATTCAAATTTAATCAACTTCAGAGGCATTCACGTGAATGTTCTTTCTCGCTGATTTGTTTGTTTGTTCCCGTTGCCCGGCTTGATTTTCTTTCTCGCGCGCGTTAGCCGAAGCATAAACGATTTCGCGGTCTGAAGGATTCAGATTTATTCCAAAGAATAAGATGCATAACTGAAAAACAAATTATTCAAACATGTGTACTTGAAAATATGAGGAAACTGTGTAACGGAATATTTTAATTAGCTTCACTTATGTATTTTAAATAATTAATTTGTCCTTATATTTTACTGTCATATATTTATTTATTTTAACAAAGTGGATACTAAAAAGAACCCGCCAATCTATTTTCAGATTTTGAAAATAACGAAAGTTATGTGGCAAGTTTTCTATTGTGTGAATACTAATTAATGGAATGAAATACAAAAATTAAAAAGTAAAATTTTTGGAACCAAAATTCTTATTTTACCTCCCTCTTAAGAGTGAAGTGAGGATTCACCTCCCTCTTAAGAGGTTAATCTGGATTATGTTCTCCTAAAATCTGGAATGTGACACCTGTGAGCAGAAAACTTGGAAACATTGTTATTAGGGTTCTAAGAATCGGATTCATCGGATGAGTCGAAATAAAAATGTTTTATTTTGTCGATTTTCTTCAGAAATCTCTTGCCAGAGTTAGGGTCCTTTAATACGACGTTGTATTTATCGTGAATCTCGACGACTTCGAGTGGTCCGTCATAATAGCGTTCGAACTTATTCTTCGGGGTTCTCTAAGGTACAGGATCAGATCAACTGGCTCAAACTGTTTTTCGTTCAAGTTACGGTCATAATAATGATTCGAACGGATCTTTGCATCGAAAAGGTTTGTAGCTACAATCGTACGGACTTCGTCAAGATGTGTGATTAAATCGCTCAAGTGGGTGCCATAAGTCTCGAGAACTTCCACAGATGGAAAGGCTGATGGAAGCCAGGCTTCCCTACCAAACACCAAGTGGTGTGAGGAAAATTTGGTACCCTCGTGCACCGTAGTATTATATGAGATCATCGCGAATGTAAGAAAAGTATTCTAATTTTCGTAATCTGCCAGATAATGCTTTAGGTAGTCCGACAAAACTTGATGACTTCGCTCGAGACTTCCATTCGTCTGTGGACGATATCCAGATGTCGTTAACTGCTTAATTTTAAACAGTTTCGTGAGCTTCCCGAGTAATTTATTTAGAAATCTAGTTCCTCGTTCGGACAAGATAGCTCTTGGACATCCAAATACCGCAATAAACTTTCGGGCAAAGGCATCAGCTATAGTTGCAGCACGGATATCTAGCACCGCGACTGCGAGACAGTATTTAGTGAGGTTACGTTGTATGGTTAAGATGTGTCGATTTCCATTTGGCGTGATAAACAGAGGACCTATGGTATCCAAACATACCTGGTCGAAGGCATCGGCTGGTGTGTTGGTGAGCACCATGGGCTGCTTTGTTTTAATTCGAACTAATTTGTTCAACTGACAACTCGGACAAGATTTGAGGATTTCCTGTATTTCTCTGACCATGTCTGACCAATAAAAACGTTCACGAACTCGACGATACGTTTTCCTACAACCTTTATGGCTTCCTGCAAGACTGCGATGGTATTCCTTCACGATTTCTTTCCTTTTCTCAGACAGCGGTCTTTCCACCTTTCAGAGACAAAGGGCCACTCTAAGGTCAGCTTCGGAAAATACCCTTTGAAGCATATTTCGAAGTGTATTTTCCGGAAGTTTATCGAGAGCGTTATCGTTTTTTGGAATTCTAACAGACTTAGCATTAAAATGATACATTGCGTCTTTCTGTCCATTAATCGCAATATCGAGATCATCCTCAGCAAGTTGGTCGAAAAATCGGCCATAACAAACCAAACTGAAAATTTTTATATCTCTATATTGAGACACGATAACTGAGCCTTTGTGAGGGTTTTGTTCTTCAAGGCTTATTTTATTAATATATCCTAAGTCTGTCAGAAGTTTTCCTATCGCGATTGATAGGTTGCAGTCAGTTGAGATAAAGTGTGCATAATTATCTCTAGCCATTACAAGAGAATCGTTTGTGATAGAAATTCGCGATCCTATAATTTCGTGTGGTAATTGAACCGTAGGATAGTCACGTGGTGGAAGTATTAAGGGTTCAGGGGGGATAGTTTCGTATAGTCCGAGAGTCACAGACTGTTTCCCCTTGTGTTTATGTGCTGGCGGATGAGGTAAAAATGTGAATTCGCCATTTTTATCTTTCAAAGCGCTTTTAACGATCGAAGTCACCATAGGAATTAATTGAGAAGTTGATGGAAGGTTTGAGAAGTCGGGGGTCTGCGAATTTTCAACAATTTCTTCTCCCGATTACGCGGGAGTTTCGTTATCAGGGGTTGACGGCACCACAGTCGGTTCTTCCTCAGTTTCAACTTCACTATAAATTGATTCACAAGCTGAAGGGTTATCTTCTGGTGGAAGAATGACATTAGCAGCCTCTTCAGAAAGAGGGACAGATGCTCAGAGAGTGACGTTCTTATTTTCAAGAGATGTTGCCACCACTGTATTTTCCTCGGAATCTGAAGATTGTTGCGGTGAGTTTTCTGAGTCAATTTCGGCGACGATTTCAGCTGGGTCAACGTCAACGACCATCTCTATCGGAGAGGATTTAGAAAATGATTCATCTTTAAATAAACTCTCGATAGAGATGGGCTTATTACGGAACGAAATCGGGGGAATGTAATCCTCGTCATTTTCATAACGCAGCATTCGTTTGCACAGGGGTTGTGACTTTCGTGGAGTTGGTCCTGAGTTTGATTCCGATTCAGAATCAGACGATGAACAACCTAGGTTACGCTGCCGTCGAAACGACGGTTCTTTATAGTCGAGTTTTGTTCTTGTTTGATTTTTCAAGTAAACGCGTGCGGCAATTCCTGATTTCTCTAAGTCACGGCCTAAATTTTCACACTCTGTTGTTTTTGTGACTTCGCTGGGATTCTTTCTAGGTCGACCGCGTTTTTTTTCTTCGGTAATATTGAAAATCATGTAGCTTAAATCTCCAGCGCATCAGTTTCGAGGATGGAGGATCTGTGATTACCATAAAGTTTTTCCCATATAAATAATGTCTAAAGTGCCGAAGAAATTCTACAACTGCCAAACACTCTCTCTCGGTATTCGAGTAGTTTCGTTCGGCCTTGTTAAGCAATCGCGATGCATAAGCAACAGGTCGGTCATTTCCTATCTTTCACTGGCTCAAGACTGCACCGATTGCATAATCTGAAGCATCTGTCGTCAAAAGGAAGGGCTGCTCGAAATCAGGATATTGAAAGATCGGGGCATGTGTTAAGGTATCCTACATATCGTCAAAACTTAGCTGCTGCTCTTCGCCCCAATTAAACTTCCGACCCTTCTCTAACAGATCCGCTAATGGTTTAGTCCGTCTCGCGAATTCAGCAATAAATTTCCTATAATATCCGACCAATCCGAAGAATTTTCTTATATTCCTCTGATTTTTCGGTACAGTAAATATCTACACAGCTTTGATTTTGTATGGATCGAGACTAACACCATTTTCGGAAATGACATGACCCAAATATTTAACCTTGGTGGAAAGAAAGGCGCATTTGTCTGGCTGAAGGCGAAGGCCAGCCGCTGACAGTCGCATAAAAAGACGTCGCGCTCTGCCCGTGTGATCTTGAATGTTTGAAGCAAAAATGACGATATCGTCAAGGTAGACGAATAACGTCGTCCCCCGGAGTCCCGTCAATACACGATCCATCCGGCGTTGGAACGTAACCGGAGCTCCCTTGAGGCTAAAAGACATTCTTAAGTACTCATAGTGGCCACAATCTGTAGAAAACGTGGTCTTTGGCCCGTCAGCAGGGTTCATTGGTATCTGATAAAACACACTGGCGAGATCAAAACCCGAGAAATACTTTGCTTTGCCTAAATTGTCGAGTATTTCCGTGATATTGGGGAGAGGGTACGCATCTTCCACGGGTTTAGCATTCAAAGCTCAAAAATCGATTACCATTCACCACTTTCGGTTTTTCATCAGCATCAGGCTTTTTAGAAACAATCCAAAGAAGCGTATTGTAAGGCGAGTTTGATTCTTTAATCACACCGAGCTCGAACAATCTCCCTATTTGCTTTCTTATTTCCTCCTTATGGACAGGCGGATAGCGATACTGTTACGTCGCCAGTGGTACATCGTCCGTGGTGGGAACAGTATTCTGTTCTAGGTTGGTACCTGGGAACTCATCGCCTGGGAGGGAAAACAAATAAGTAAACTCCTCAATGAGTTTGATCACGCTCTCTCATTCCTCGGGTGGCAGATCCTTTACGCCCACGAGCTCGCAAATACGATGCACGCGTTGTCTCCTTGAGGGTCGCGGACCCGAACGTTTTATCATGATTTTTCGAGCTCCTCATCGGAGTCTGATAGAGATTCTGTATCATAAACATCATATGGGATGATTGTTTGGGGAGCTATCTGTATTTCGACATCTTCATAGCCGACGTTAACAGCCATAACACAGCATTGACCATTTTCATTGGACGCCGCTGAGTAACCGATAATAACGCCTTCTCCAGCATCGATAAGTGACAGATAACCCTCCTTACAATCCTTTTTTATGACCTCGGTGGGAACGACATGTCGAGTTCGCCGCTCTAAGGGTCAAAACGGGTGCTTTTAGCGGGAACTCGTAAGGCTAATCGTCATACCGATCCGCAAAATTTTGCGGGTTAATGAAGGATATAGGAGTGATTGGTCGGCTCCTCGTAACAATTGTCTTGTGATAATATGAAATTGCTACTTGTTTCTGATAAAAGCATTCTTTGCCGAGAATATCATCATCAGGAACCCTGAGGCTATTTGGCATCACGTAGAATTTTACGGGTGTATCAAATACCTTTAGAACGGCGGATCCATAAGAAGATATTGATCCTTCCGTGATTCCCGTCATGGTTATTCGCTCGCAGATATTCACAGGAGTGTCTGGTTGCAATTGATCTTGTTTTATCAAGTTCACTCCGCAACCTGTATCAACGAGAAGAATACCTTTACTATCCTTCAATTGTCCAACGTTAGCCTTGACAACTGGGCAGCGGGAATAACATTGCTGACACCTGACTGCATAGCGACAACTGCAACCCTGGCAGCCCTCGTCTGTGCAATCGCCATCGGGTTCGCATTGCGAGCGCCTTGGGAGTTCATGTCCTATAGCGTTGCAGAATACGCAAAACAAGGCTCGATTCGCCTCGGATCTAAAATTGTCAGTCCAGGTTACATTTTTATCCCTTGTTTCGCGATTTTCGCAGGACGGCGATCTTGAGGCCGGATGATAAGGGTGATCGTTGAAAATCGCGATATTTTGATTCCGTAGATGATTTATGTGGAGATGGTGAGGGGGGTCGGTGATAATTTTCGCGCGTTCTAGGGCTATGGTAGCGTTTGTACGAGTGCGGATAGTATGCGTTCAATTTTTGTGAATAACGGCTATCATGATCGCGATCGGCATAATATGCTTGTTCTTAAGAATCGTGATAATCCTTTTCTATATATTCTCCGGAATATTCGCAACCTGGTGACCTCTCGCCGTGTGAGTGTCTAACCGCGGTTTCGCGCGTTTCTAATCGTTGCCGTGATCGACGCTTTTCTCTGCGAGCCTCGTCGATCGCATCTTCCAGCGTAGCAGGTTTTTTTGCAGTTACGCGAATTTTAATTTCTGAGGGTAAACCGTCTGGGAAACAATCCTTCGGGTCAATAGCCTGAAATAGAGCATCCGAATACGCTTCCCGATTAGTGCCGGCAAGGCAAGACTTTGCTCCACATACCAGATTCTGTACACGCGCGGCGTACTGAGATACAGTCTCTTCAGGAAGCATCGCGACTCTTGCTAATTGCTGGTGGTAATATTTGAGGTCGCAACCGCTTCTTTTAAAAGGAGATTTCCCGCGTCTTCAACGTCGAACGCGAAAGTTCGCAAGGCCCGTCTGTATCCATCGAATTCAGAAATAGTAGATAACGCGCTTTAATGGTACATAAACAGAGTACCTGCGTCGGGGGTTGCTATTTTGAAACGATTTTTTTGGTGGTAATAAGAAATTTGTGAATCAGGTAAAATGTGCTGTGAAATTAAAATAAAGAATAAAAATAAACTAATACCTCCTTCTTAGCTTAGAGGTAATTGAAACAATATTTTATAAAACTACAACCAGAACTAAGTCGAACAAAACGTGTAATGACAGGTTGAGAACAGTTTCGCGGGATCAAACGACTAAGTTCTATGTTAAAAGTAGATAAAACTTTAAAAATATATTTTGAGTAAAAGAAAAAACGTATCAACATGCGGCTAAAACTGAATTGACGATCGGACTGTGAAATAGTAAGAAATACCTTTTTAGAGGAATAAAATCCTTAGATGGGAATGCAGGTCAGAAATAAAAAAATTGCTAACACCAAAAGTCGATTAAATTTCAAAAATCCATTGTGACCGGGAAAAAAATCAATTTTTAATTACGGTTTTCGAGAAAATTAAATAGCTTTTATTAACTTGAATAATAATACGGAATATTAAATTCCAGTACGCCTTGATAATAACCGAACTTCAAAGTTGCCGAAAATTGCAATACAACAAACTGCACAAAAATGTCTAAATTTCGCAAAAATTAATTTAGAAAAATGCTGTTCCGACGCAGAGTATACGTAGTTCACACACAATCTATTATAAACACGAAAACAAAAGAAAACGCCACTTTTCACTCGCGGTATATCACGGATAGCATGGGGCAAGAAATTTAAGAAACACAGACAAAAAAAAATTATGTATAAAATCCACAGACAAAAAAAATACACAGACAAAAATACAAACAATAGTATAAAAATTGCACAGACATAAAACGAAATATAGAATACACCAAAATTATCAGAAATGTATAGTACAAGAGAAGGATAACTTTGCTAGAAGTTGGCACAGAATTGGAATTCAGAAAGAAGTTGACAGAAGATCGTTAAAGAAAAATTATCCATAAAATTGTACAGAAATTGGAACTATGATGTTGTTGTACAAAACTTGGCACTATCACTACCGATATTTATCGGGCAAAAATTACTTAGCGAATTTTAGTTTTAAAATAAAATTTTGATTTGATAATCACGAACCGATATGTCCGAGCAATAATTAGCAGGATTATACGATTATTTCGGAACACAGTCTTTTCACCTTGTAGCAAATCGAAAAAGGTTGAACCGAAGATTACTGCGGACGGAAAGTCGGTTTGTTTTATCCGATCGTTGGGGAACTTAACTCTATACCGAAGACAAAATTGAACTGTCGATTCGCAGCAAAAGACAAGACTAGGGTTGCATGAGTAATTCTCCCACTCCTGGAAGATTGGCAAGGGCTGATCAGGAAGGGGCAGTTGAGTTAAAAAAAATTTTTTTTAAAGAATTCCCAATGAAAACGTCGTGGTGAATATCTTAAAAAAAAAGAATTTCAATAAACTATTTAAATTTTTAACCAGAGTAGAATTTTCAAACAAGTATGTAAATTTTCAAGAAAGTAGTTGAATTTTTAGCCTGCAAATATGGATTTTCGATAGGAAATATAACATTTGATATTTCAACGAATGCAGATGCTGCCAAGAGATGCATTGTAAAAATAAGGATACGAGTTTTCAATCATAAAGATTAATTTTCCATAAGAAATTCGAATTTAAACCAAAAGTAGAAAAGTTACTTTTTCGCACAAAACATTAATTTATTTCCCAAGAAAAAAAAGAATTTAAAAAAATAGTACATTTTTTTCAAACCACAGAGATGAGTTTTCCACTAAAACTATTAATTTTTCATCTAGAAAAACGAATTTTCAACAAATAAAGAATTGTCAGTTAGGAAATGAAAAAGCGTATCCAAATCCTTAAACTTTTAAGTCAAAAAACTATATTTTTCTGTAAAACAGTTATAACACCTTTCCCCTCCATCTGCCTCTAGAAACCACATTTTTCATAACACTTTCACCCCCAAAAGATAAATTTTCATGTATTTATTGGTTTAAAGTGTTATTTTTAATAAATAAATCCACTAATTTCAATGTAATTTGAAATATAATAATTATCAGTTCAATTTTAAAGAAAGATTTTAAAGGGGAGACTTTACCAAGATTTTCAGGGGAGAGTTTACCAAGTGGCAACAAGCTTATTACGTGTGTTCTTCTAACTATAAGAAAATTGATTATTATAATGCGCGTGCAAAAATTTTGCTAAATTGATTTATAAGAATTGTGGTTTAAAAATGCAAAGTTCATTATTCATAGAATATGATTATCATCAACGTGAGATACAAAATTGTAATAAATGCTATTCATCAATATTAGGTTTAAATTAATTTTCTACCGAAAAATATATAATTTGTTATTCATAATTCATTATAGGATACAAAAAGAATGCAAATTAATTTTAAACAAACCTGTTATATTTTTTAATCCAAAATATTCATTTCGTTTGAAGAAATGTAAAGGTCAAATAAAAATATTATATTTCTTTAATTTACAGAAATCTTTCATTTAAAGCAATCTAATATTTCTGTAATTCAAAGCAATATTCGGTTTGAAGGAACGAAATATTTCTTTAAATCGAATTTTAAAAATTAACAAAAAAATTTATTTAAATCAAACTAATGTTTCTTTGACCTTATATCAATACTAGAATTTCTTTGATTCAACAACTTTTTTCTGGGTGTATGAGTATTTTTACTAGGAACGGGAGATTTACTCTAAAAGTTTATGGAATTATTACGCAAAATATTGTCAAATTATATCTGGAAATACCGATTACCGCAATTCGTTATGCATTTGTGAAGAATTTTGGGAACTACCAATTGCCGTAATTTCCAGCCTACGATAAATGTTAGAAAAATGTAAAGAGACCAATTTTATTTTGCCACAAAACGTGGGCTTAAGTTGAGATGGTTGCTAAGAAATGATTATGATCACTGTGTAGAGCTCATTTTGTTATTTCGTCCCATTATTAAATGAAATAATGATAAAAAAATGTTGAGCTGGCCCCGGTCGTGGACAGACCGGGCCCAGATCGGTATCCCGTTCGGGGCCAGGTCATGAATTAAACACACGCCCTGGCCATGGACAGGTCTGGATTCTTGATCGGGAAACCTGATCAGTGCCCGATCAGTGTCATTATAATCCATTCATGAATTTCGCGAATGATGATTTAATTTAGGTAAACACGAAACTAGTGAGACAAGTAAAAAACGGTTTTCAGAAAGAAATATTTTCTTCTTGCAAACATTTTTTTTGTCTATAAAACTTCTTAAAAAGTTAAAAAAAGACGATCCTAATAAATGATAGCTAATTTTGTGGTGAAAAGATTCTCTGCAACTCGACATTTTCGAATGTTTCTGAACAAATTTCATTTTTCACTTTAAAAAAGCGAAATTAAAAGCAGAATTTAAAACAAAATATAAATTTGTGCAGATTACAATAGAATTTTTTTATGCTATTGAAGGATTTTAAAATGTTTGAAATTTATGAAAATAATTGCTCGAAATTCCAGTGCAAATTGCAAATGGTGTTTCATTTCGAACAAATTAATTTTAAGATAATATTTGGAATGATTAAAAAAGAAAAAAATGTTGATGAATAGATAAAAATAATTATAAAAAATATTTTACAATATTAAAAATAAAATATAAAGATTTTAAGGTGACTGAAAAATAATTCAAAACCTGAAAGGATTTAAATTTTATTTTTAAATTTTTGGAGACTTTTAACAAAAAATTTAGATGGTTTTTGAGCATTTTAAAAGGCTATAAAAGGATAAAAAAAATTATTAAGATTTTCGAAGAAAATTGAAAATGATTTTATTCTCTGAATAATTAATTTCAAGAGAATATATTTAACAACTTGAAAGGATTTTCCAAATTGTCAGAAAAGAATCTGTGAGATTTGAAAGAATTTTTTTTAACTTTATAGGAGTTTTAGATAATTTTAGAAAAAAGTTGAATAATTTTCTCAAATATTTAGAAGTTTTATAAAAGTTTCATAATTAATTTGAAATTTGGACTTATTTCAAAAAGCTTCAAGCAAAATGTAGAGTTAAAAAAATTGTAAGCGTGTTAGGGATTGTGAAAGGCTTAAAGATAATACAACAACTTTCTTAAGATGACTGGTAAAATTTAAAATCATTTTTTAATTTAAATAATAGTTTTAACAGAATATTTTTAAACATTTCAAAAGAAACACAGATTTTGATAAATGAATAACAATTGAAAAAATATTAATTATTTACCACTTAAAATAAAATAAATTGATATTCTAATTTTTTTTTAAATCAATTAAACAATGTTAATCGTTCATTTTTTATATTTTCTGAATCGAATATGATAGCCAGGATTTAAAAATTTAGAATCTTCGATCTGCACAACTTATAAAAGTTTAAATTTTTTAATTTCACAACTTGACGGCATTTAATTTAAAATTATTTGTTTGAAATGTGTCGGAGGCTTCCATTTTATATGCGCAAATTATTGAGCGTTTTGATAAAAAAAATTTTAAACGTAAATGAAAACATTTTTAGATTCAGGAGTTCGAATGTTTCAATTGAATTGAATGATCCCTCGTTAAAAAAATATATTTTTGATTGAAGACTTATGCCTGATTGAAAATTTAACTGTTCAGTGGAAAAGCCTTTTTGTTTTAAATTATTTTTTTAGTTAAAAACGTAACTTTTCCATTTTTTTAAGATTGATCTTTCTTAGTGGAAAATTGTACTTTTTTTGTGAAAACAAAATAATTTTTTTGGTTTGAAATTTGATTTTTGTTGGACAAAAATTCACCATTTTCGTGGAAAATTATTTTTTTTTTTTAAAGTCATATTTTTTGTTTGAAAATTTAATTTTTGTAGAAAAAATCTCACCTTTTTTTATTGAAATATAAACTATTACACTTTTTTGTTACAAAATTTGTGTTTTTAGATTAAAAACTCAAATATTATTTTCAAATTTAATTATTTTGTTACAAAGCCATCTTTTATATTAGAAGACATTTTGTTTAAAATAAATTAATAAATTTTAAAAGTTAAAATTTATATCTAAAATACTGTTGTTTATAGAAGGCCCCTGAATCTGAATTTAATTTCTAATCCTAATTTAAAACGCACGTGGCACAAAATAACTGGAACCCCCTTTTTTTAAATTAATTTTTTAACAAAAAACGTAACTATTCAATTTTTTAAGATTATTCTTTTTTAGTTGAAAAGTTTACATTTTGTGAAAAAAAAATAATTTTCATGGTTTGAAATTTGATTTTTGTTGGGTAAAAATGCACCAGATTCGTGGGAACTTGAAGGTTCAATAATTTAGATAAACTTTTATTTCATTTTTGAGTCAAAAATGTTAATCGTTGAAAAATTCGTCTTTTTGTTTTTGAATTTTTTTTTCATATAAATCTAACTTTTTTAAATTAAAATGTAAACTATTACACTTTTTGTTGGAAATTTGTCTTTTTAGATTGAAAATTCAAATATTATTTACAAATTTTATTATTTTGTTACAAAGCCATCTTTTATAATAGAAGATCTTTTTTGTTTAAAATAAATTAATCAATTTTAAAAGTTAAAATTTATATTTAAATTACTGTTGTTTCTAATCCTAATTTAAAATGCACGTAGCACAAAATAAATGAAAGAGCCTTCTTTTTTAAATTAATTTTTAAACTAAAAACGTCACTTTTTCGATTTTTTAAAATTGATCCTTTTTAGTTATAATTTTCCTTTTTTCGGTTAAAAAATAATTTTCTTGGCTTGAAATTTCATTTTTGTTTGATAAAAAAGTCATCAGTTTCGTAGAAAATTATTTTTTTACTAAAAGGTCGTATTTTTTGTTTGAAAATTTATCTTTTGGCTCAAAGGTTCCATAATTTAGATAAACTTTTGTTTCTCTCTTGAGTGAAAAATCTCTGTTGAAAATTCATCTTTTTGTTTTTGAAATTTTTTGTTATAAATTTCATATTTTTTATTGAAATGTAAACTATGATACTTTCTTGTTAGAAATTTGTCTTTTTAGATTGAAAAATCAAATATTATGTAAAAATTTAATTATTTTGTTAAAAAACCATCGTTTATGGTAAAAGATTTCTGTTGTTTAAAATAAATTAATAAATGTGTCAGAAGCTTCCATTTTATACGCGTAAATTATTAGGCGCTTAAATAAAAAAAATTTTAACATTACTTCAAAAAATTCAAAATTCAAAATCGTTCCAGTTTGAATGTTTTAATTTGAATTTCAGTTTTTATAATTTCAAATGAAAACATTTTTAGATTCACGAGTTCAAAAAATTCAATCACAATGCATGGCCCCTCGTTAAAAATTTATGTTTTTGATTGAAGACTTATGTCTTTGGTTGAAAATTTAACTGTTTAGTGAAAAATTCTTTTTTCGTTGAAAATGAATTTTTTAACTACAAAACTTAAGTTTTCCATTTTTTTCAGATTGATGTTTTTTAGTTGAAAATTTTACTTTTTTTGTAAAAAAAATAATTTTCTTGGTTTGAAATTTCAAGTTTGTTCGGTAAAAATGCAATTTCAATTTTTGTAGAAAAAATTTCGTTTTTTTGGTTTTGAAATTCTTTTTTGTATAAATCTCTGTTTTTATTGAAATATAAACTGTGACACTTTTTTTGTGGAAATTAGTCTTTTTAGATTGAAAATTCAAATATGATGTTCAAATTTAATTATTTTGTTAAAAAGCCATCTTTTATAGTAGAAGACTTTTGTTGTTTAAAATAAATTAATAAATTTGAACATTTTTAAATCATGCATAAAATACTGCAATTTAAGCACGGCCCCCTTTGGACGGCCCCTAAATTTGAATTTAATTTCCAAATCTAATTTAAAATGCACGTGGCACAAAATAAGTTTGGTGCGATCCTGATTGAAAAACCTACACCGAGTTATTTTTGTCTGCGTGTGTTAAGTACGTGAGAGCCGCCGTTTCGTACCGGAACTTTCAACGCCTCAGTTTGCCGGTGTCTGAAAGGGAACGTGGATCAGTTCATCTCGCATCTTCTCTTTCGAGTTAAATTTTCAAAAAATCTAATTTTATTTTTAAAAAATGTCTTTTCTCGGCAAGAAGTACAAACTCGCCACTAGCGAGAATTTCGATGAACTGATGAAGGCGCTTGGTACGTAGTAATTTTTTAAATAAAAAAAGTGTAATTCGCATCCGGACGTAGAAATCGATTCACGTGGCTGGGACTGCAGTGGCAAAATTAAGGGTGTCCTTTTCGCAGGGGTTGATTCAAAAAATGCATAACCATCGAATTAAATTATTTTTTATCTATTCCACAATAATTTATTTAAAAAATGCATAAAAATCTTTATTTGTCTAAGTTTGTAGTTTATCTAGCTTTGTTTAAAAACTGTTTGTATTATTTTTAATGTTACTTTGAGCACTAGATTGTAGGAATTTTAAAACTTGTAATTTTTTTATTATTTTATGAACTGAGTGACAATTTTTCTTGTATAATTGAAGATCCTTAGTCTCTAATCAAACTCAGAAATGTTCTTTCAAAACCGGTTTTTCACCCAAGCTTCGCGATCGAATTGCAATTCGAAAGTATTCGCGGTCTTGCTACCAATATAATAATAATAATAATAAATCGAATTATTTTATTATTGGTTCTAGAACCCTTTTTTTATTCCAGACAGGGAAATTTATTAGCTTTTATTATCTGCCGCTTTTTAAAACTATTTTAACAAACTTTATGACCATTGTGCTGCTTACTAATTTTAAATTCAAAAACATCAATTATCTACATTAAATAATATTGATCATTATTTTAATCAAATATTAATGAAAAAAATAAAATTATAATAAGTGTTATATAAAGTAGATAATTTATCCTTCATCATTGATGTTTTTGTATTTAAAATCGAGGCAACAGCGCTATCGTTTAGCAAGCTTTATTATGATAATAAATTTCGCCTTTCTTACGTGAGTTGTGTAAATACAAAAACGCTGGGTCAACTTAATTATCTTCAACGTTCCCATATTTTCGAAGAGAAATAATTTTTCTACGAAACATTTCTTGGTTCTCTATTTCTAGAACAAAAGAACAATGCTCTTATTTTATTTTCATTGTTTATTTCTTAATTCTTAGTAAGTTTCAATCTCTGGTTTCAAGCAGGGGGAACCCCCTGCAGTAAATAATGCAACCTGTTCGCTTAATCTGAATTAGTAACAACTCAACTGATTAAATCAGTACTAAGAATTTTAACTGATATCAGTTATTTTATTTTTTTTTATTTTTTTGCAATAGTAAAACAGAATGTGACGATTTCACTTAAAATAAAAAAATAACTTTCTTTTTAATAAATAATTGAATAATTTTTAATAAAATGAATTTCAGTATTGTGTGAAATAGAATAAAAAACGTTTTGAATTTATAATATTTAAGGTAAAAATATTGTGCTTTCAGAAAAATATGAATTTTCAACTAAAAATATAATAGTTAAAAATGTTAATTTCTATTTAAAAAAATTAATTTCCAAACAAAAGATACATTTTTAATCGAATACATGAACTCGTAACTAAATTGATGAATTTTTAACCCAAATAAATTTCTTTTTAACAAAATAGTTTAGTTTTCAACCAAAGAATGGGAATTTTTATACTGACCCAAAAATATTAATTTTTAACAAATAAAGTTAATTTTCAACTAAATAGTTAATTTTTTTGCAAAAAGGATATTTTTTGGTAAAATTGTTCAATTTCCATACCAAAAAACGAATTATCAACTAAAAATTTAACAGTTAAAACAGTTAATTTGTTTAAAAAAAATTTTTCGACACAATTAATAAATTTTTAACTAAAAATGATAAATCTTCAACAAATTTTTTACTAAAAAAATGTATTTTCGAAAAATAGTTATATTTTTAATCAAAGTGATACATTTTTTAATGAGATGAGCAATTTTAAACTAGAACAATAAGTTTTAAACCAAAAATGTGAATTTCAAATCAGGAATATTAATATTCTAACAATCAAATATTAAATTTTTTAATTTAAAAAACTTAATTTACAAACAGATAAAAAACGAATGTTTAACAGAGTGGTAATTTTTTAACGAGAAATGTTTTTCAGTCAAAAGAATTAATAAGAAGCAGTTAAATGTTTAAATCAAAAAAATAATAATTTTAAATATAGAAATTGATTTTTAAACAAATTTTTGAATTTTGAAGTCAAAACGACGAATTTTCTATAAAGCAGTTAGATTTTTCAAAGGAAAATTGTTTCATTTTTTCTTTAAATATGTTCCGAATAATGTTCCTATTTTACTCAATTCAATGAATATTTTTTATTTATTTATTTTTTCTTTTATATTAATTCAAATTCTTAGGAGTTTCATCAAAGTCTTTTGAAATATGCGGAATATTTTTGATTTTTTAACTGTTTTCAACTGATTTCAACTTTGGAATTCACCATGAATTTCTAATAATTGATCATAAATTCTTTGATAAAAATGATTACATTTTTTGGCTGCAATTCTCTCGATTTTCTTAACTCTAATCGAATTTTGAATATTTTTGAATTCTTAATTCACTCCAATTTGACTGAAATCAGCCAAATATTTTGGACTTATTTCAATTCATTTAAATTTTTATTAATTTCATCGAATAATTTTTAATTCGCCATCAAATCTTTCAAGTTGTCTTAAAATCCACATAATTCAGTAAATCTTTTTTAGATTTTCATTTTTTTTTAATTCACCCTGAGGATTTTTTTTATTAGCCTTAAATTCGCATGAATTTTATTTTGAACGTCTTTTATTTATTTCTTTTCAATTTTCTCGCATTCTTATAAATTGACTCTAATTTTACTGAAATCGATGTAATATTTTGGATTCAAACATTTTTTTCAATTTATTAGAAATTTACTTTGAATTTTTATTAATTTATCCTTAATTCATTTACATTCTTCTGAATTTCTAGAATTCTATTTACTTTGATTTGTTTTGGATTACGCGGAATTCTTTTAAATTCACTCAATTCTACTGACCTTGGATTCTTTGGCACTTTATAAAATATTTTTTCATTTTTTCAAATTTATTTGAATTTTATAAAAATTTGCTTGGAATTTTCATAAATTTTATCGATTTTTTTTTCATGGGCAGTTAGTTCTTTGAAATTCGCTTGTAATCCACTGTATTCAATGGATCTTTCTTGGATTTTCAATTTTTTTAAATTCAATACAATTTTTATGAAGAATTCTCTTGATTTTCTTAATTTTGGCTGAATTCTTTTGAATTCTACTGAATTTACTTGAATTCTTCTGAATTTACTTGAATTCTTCTGAATTCAATTAAATTCTTCTGAATTCACTTGAATTCCTCTTAATTCACTTAAATTCTTCTAAATTCTTTTGAATTGGCTTGAATTCTTTTGAATTAACTTGAATTTTTTTGAATTCACTTTAATTCTTCCTGGAATTCTGCTGAGTTTACTTGAATTATTAAAAACTTACTTAATTCTACTCAATTAAATAGATTACAATTGGGTTAAAAATAAGTAACTTTGTTAATCTTTCGAAAAGTAGATGCCACTATTTTAATAATGAAAAGGGAAAAAAAGTTCAGAAGGCAATAAAATTGATTGATTGTCACGAAAAAAGACTTTCGAATTATATTTTTTAACTTATTTTTTTTTTTAACTTTTAAACTTAATGTTGCTGAAAAAATGTAATAAGTTACAATTTTAATTACTTATTTACAGAAGTAACTTCATTAAAATAAAAATTAACTATTTTTATATTTACTGTTACTGAAAAAAATATAACTACGTAGTTACCAATCCATTAGTTATATACAAAAGTAACTTTGTTACCAAGAGAGTAATGCTTTTTGTAGTCAAACTTTACTAAAAAAAATTAATATAAAAGAAATAATATAAATTGAAAAAAATATGATATAATTTGTTACTTATTTATAAAAGTAACTTGATTAACAAAAAGTAGCAAAAGTAGAATTAATTTCGTTACTAAAAAGTAACTAATAAAGTACCGATTTTAATAGTAACTGTTACTGAAAAAATATAACTACATATATCCCAATTCGTTAATTATTTACAAAAGTAACTTTCCTACCAAGAAAGTAACGAGTTTTCTGGTTAAAGCTTATGGAGAAAAATATATCTAGTTACCAATTTGAAACTTATTTCCCAAAGTAACTTAATTACCAAAAAATTAAGCAAAGTAACTAAATAATAACATTTTTATAGTCACATTTGAGGTAAAAAAATGTAAATTGTTACCAATTCGTTATATTTTTATAAAATTAACTTCGTTACCAAAAAAGTAACGAGTTTTGAAGTTACTGTTACTAGAAAATGTAACTAGTGATCAATTTGTTATTCGACTTACACTTATTTATAAAAGTAACTTCATCATCAAAAAAGCTACTAAAAAACAATAACGATTTTTATAGTAACTTTTACTATGACTGTTCCTGAAAAAAATTTAACTAGTTATTAATTAGTTACTTGTTAACAAAAAAAAAACTAAAAATGTTACGAATTATATAGTTAGTATTACTGAAAAGTATAACTAGTTGACAACTCGTTACTTATTCAGAAAAGTTACTTCTTTAACATAAAAAGTAACAATTTTTATATTTACTGTTACTACAAGGAAACTAGTTACTAATTCGTTACCTAATGACAAAAGTACCTTTGGTACCAAAAAAGTAACGATTTTGATTGTTAACGTTAACTGGAAAAAATATAACTAGTTACCAATTTGTTACTTATTTATAAAAGTAACTTTGTTATCATAAGAATAATGATTTCTTTAGTTCAAGTTTGCTAAGAAAATATAACTAGTTAGCAATTTGACACTTATTTATAAAAGTAACTTCATTATCAAAAAATTAACTTGAAAAAGAACGATTTTTATAGTAACTTTTACTGTGACTGTCACTTAAAAAATGTAACTAGTTATCAATTAATTAGTTATTTACAAAAGTAACCTTATTAACAAACAAAAAAACCCAAAAAAGTAACAATTTGAATAGTTAGTATTACTGAAAAGAATAACTAGTTAACAATTCGTTAATTATTCAGAAAAGTTACTTCTTTAACATAAAAAAGTAATACTTTCATATTTACTGTTACTATAACAAAACTATAAGTACATACTTAATAGTTCGTTACATAATTACAAAAGTACCTTTGGTACCAAAAAAGTAACGATTTTGATTGTTAACGTTAACTGGAAAAAATATAACTAGTTACCAACTAGTTACTAAACTAAAAAAATAACGATTTTTATAGCAAATTTTGCTGTGACTGTTACTGAAAGAATGTAACTAGTTATCAATTAGTAAGTTATTGGAAAAAGTAACGTTGTTAACAATCAAAAACCTAAAAAAGTAACGATTTTAATAGTTATTATTATTGAAAAATATATAACTAGTTAACAATTCGTGACTTATTTAGAAAAGTTACTTTAATAAAATAAAAAGTAACAATTTTTATAGTCACTTTGGCTGTAAAAACGTAACTAGTTGCCGCTTCGTTATTTATTTACAGAAGTAACTTTTTTACCAAAAAATAACTAATAAAGTAACGATTTTCGTGGTTACTGTTACTGAAAAATATAGTTAATTACAAATTTAATACTTTTTTACAAAAGTAACTTGTTACCATAAAAGTAACTAACAAGATCATTGAAAAAGTCACAATTTTTGTAGCTACTCTTACTAAAAAAATGTAACTTTTTACTAATTCGTTACTTAGTTGCAAAAGTATCTTTGTCATCAAAAAGTAACAGGAAACTACCGATTTTTATAGTTATTGTTTACTGAAAAAATGTAAGTATTTACCAATTTGTAACTTATTTACAAAAGTAACTTTGTTACCACAATAGTAACTAGTTACAAGAAAAAAAAAATTACTTCCCATCACTCCTGCCTAGGACTGAAAAAAGTGATTATCAGCAGCCTTTCGCAAATCTTAGGTAGTTTGTAATTTGAGCCTTCATAAGATATAATTATTTAATCATGATTTAAAATTGATTGCAATGGTGTGAGTGAGAATTCAAGAGTTTGTATCAGACAACGAGGTTTTCCGTTTCTCTGTCTCATCCTGTCTTGAACTGTGTCAGATGGAGAATAAAGAGACTTATATTAACTAAGCTACAAGAATTATAATTACAAATAATCGAATCAATTCTAATTCGCTCCTCGGGTTCTTGAGCGAGTACGATGACCCTGCATTTGCGGCTGTGGGCTACCACCATGCAGACAGACCAATTGTAGACCAATTTAGTATTTGAATTCATCTTCGGTCGAGGTTAATAAATCACAATCGAGTTCAGTCCTCCCTCGACATTTTTACCTTTCAATGAATGACCAATTCAGTCCCCTATTCTCCTTTTTCCCCTTTTCCTTCTTTCCCCTTTTTTTCAAGCTGGAGAAATTACAATTCAATAAAAAAATTATTTAAAATTATTTAAAACATGATATAATTATTTATTTGAATTGATAATTTGCATTTTCTAGCAAATTATTTAATTTTCAAGCCAAAAAGTCGGTTTTTTCAGTAGAGAGTTGAATTTTCAACCCGAAAAGTTGAATCTTTAAATCAATCAGATAGATAAATAAATAATTAATTTTTCAACAAACTTTTCAAACAACAAAATCAACCAGTTGAATTCAGCGAAGAAAGAAGAATGTTTAACTAAATAGTTGAATTAATAAAAAAATAATAACAATTTTTTACCAAAAACGCAATTTTTAAATTTTCAGTTTCAACAAAAAATAAAAGAAACGATTTTTTAACAAAAAATATAAATTTTCTATCATAAAAGGTAAATTTAAACTTTAACCGCAAATGAATTTTCAAGTGAAATAATATATCTTCAAAAATACATTTTTTTTAATTTAACAAAATACATGAATTTCCAACTGAAAAGATTAATTTTCAACCAAATAGTTAAACTTTTAACTAAAAAAGTAAACTTTCAATTAAAAATGGTATTGTTAAATTTTGTGTTCAAAAATAATTCTGAGCCAAAAATAAAACGATTTTAAATAAAATTCAACCAAAGAGATAAATCTTTTACCAAAAAACAAATTTTTAACCCAATACATAAATTTTCAAACAAATAGTGGAATTTTAATCTAAAAACATCAGTTTTAAACCAAAAATGCGTTAGTTAAACCTCCAGTTGAAAAAAACATAATTTTCAACCAAAAACGCAAATTTTTTAATGTTCAGTTAAAACAGAAAATAAAGCAGACGAATTTTCAACAAAAACTATAAATTTCCCATTTTGGATTTTCAACTGTAATGATAAATTTAAAAAGTCAACCAAAAATAGAAGGAATTTTCAACCAAATATTTAAACTTTCGACGAGAGATGAATTCTTAAGTAAATTAATAAATCTTCATAAATACATTTTTAAGAAATAATTTCAACAAAATACAAGAATTTCGAACCAATTACTTGAATTTGAAACTAAAAAAGTGAATATCCAACTAAAAAAAGATTGATTTTCAACCAAATAGTTTAACTTTAAATATAAAAAAGTAAATTAACGATTAAAAATGGCATTGTTAAATTTTTAGTTAAAAAATAATTTCCAAACAAATATTAAACAGTTTTTCGAAAAAAATTGGTTAATTTTCAACCAACGAGATTAATTTTCACCCAAAAGGTTCATTTTTTCACTAAGAAAATTTAATTTGTACAAGCAAATATGAATTATAATTAACAAAATACAACAATTTTCAACTAAAAAAAAGTGAATTGAAAACTTAAAATAGATTAATTTTCAACTAAATAGTTGAACTTTTAATTTAAAAAAGTAAATTTTCAATTAAAAATGGCATTGTTAAATTTTTAGTTAAAAAATAATTTTGAGCCAAAAATGAAACGATTTTTCAAACAAAAATTAGGTTAATTTTTTACCAAGGAGAGAAATTTTAAACTTAAATAATAAATCTTTAAAAAATGTAAATAAATGTAAAGAAAAGATTTCAACAGTCAACCAAAGAATTTAATTTCTAATTTAAAAAAAGTGCATTTCTAATGAGAGTTGAATTTTCAAACCAATCAGATGACTTAAAATAAATAGTTAAATTTTCAATAAAATAATAAAATAAAATTTTTATCCAAATAGTGAAATGTTAATGTAACAAGATCAGTTTTAAACCAGAAATGAAACATTTAAATTTCTCGTTAAAAAAAATTTTTTTAAATGATTGGCCAGTGGAATTCAACGAAGAAAGTCGAATCTTTAACAAACTAGTTGAATTAAAAAAAAATAGTAATAATAATTTTAATCCAAACGCAATTATTAAATTTTCAGTTTAAACAAAAAATAAAACAGACGAATGTTCAACAAAAAATATCAATCATCTACCAGAAAACGTCAATTTTTAACTGTAATGATTTTTTTTTAAATCTACTAAAAATAGAACGAATTTTCAACCAAGTATTTAAATTTTGAAACAAAGAGATCAGTTTCTAAGTGAAATAATAAATCTTTAAAAAACATTGATTCCAAAATTGAACTAAAGCATTGAACTTTTAACCTAACATTTTTATTATTAACCACGCAGATTAATTTCCTACAAAAAGAAATTATCAACAAAATACATGAATTTTAAACCAATGACTTGAATTTTCAACTAAAAAACATTGATTTTTATTTAAATAGTTGAATTTTCAACTAAAAAAAGTAAACTTTTAATTGAAAAGGAAATTATTAAATTTTTAGTTAAAAAATTATTTTCCAGCCAATAATGAAATGATTTAAAAAAAAAAATAGTTTAATTTTTTACCAAAGAAATGAATTTTCAAATTAAATGATAAATAAAAAATATATATAAATGAATTTAAATACAAGATTTCAACATTCAACCAAAGAGTTTGATTTTTAACCGAAAGATTCATATTTTTTACCAAGGAAATTAATTTTTACAAATAAAGATCAATTATTAACAAAATTCAAGATTTTTCAACAAAAAATATAAATTTTCAATTAAAAAATAGAATTGTTAAATTTTCAGTCAAAAAATATTTAAATAAAAATGAAACAGATTTTCAACAAAATAATTAAATTTTAAAGAAAAGAGATGAATCTTGGACGTGCTTAGGTATTGTAGATTTTTTTCAACCTGGAAATTCACGTTCTTTCAATTGATTCCAAAAAACTTAACAAGTTTTGAAAAATGTAAAAATGACTGCTTTTTTATTTTTGTTTCAGCCCCCATAAAACAATTTTTAAAAAAATATTTTTGATTTTTTCTCGTCATCTATGCAAGATATCATACAAGATATTTTATTATTTTTCAAAATTTAAAAATTTTTTGGGTCATAAAAATAAATCATAAAAATAAAACTCCAAATACAAATGCTCGGTCGGAAAATATTTCACATCAAAGAATATAATTTGTCAATAATTTTTAGGCAATTTTCAAAGTATTGGAAAATCTTTAAAAAATTCTAATCTAACTGAAATAATTGTCTTATATTTGCACTTTCTGCCACTGGAAAATTTAGAATTGCCCGCGAATTTTTTTGGAGTCAGTAAATTTTTTCGTGAGGGTGCTTATTATTATTTTTTAATTGCAATACAAAATTTAAGTGAATAATTCTTGCATTTGTTTCAAAATGTCACTATTTTTTTTTATTAGTTATCTTTTGGTTTAAAATTGTTTTCTACTGAAAATGTAACTAACTTTTCCATTTGGATATTCCATAATATTAGTTAAAAATTTATTTCTTTGGTTGAAGATTGATATTTTTTAGTTCAAAATTCAGAAACATGGTTAAAAATATGTCATTTTCAGTAAAAAAATTTAACTGTTTCTTTGAAAATTCATGTTTTTTGTTGAAAAATTGTTGTTTTTTTTTTGTGAAAAACTTCTTATTTAAAAATTTATATTTTAGGTAAAAAATTCCACTATTCCAGTGGAAGATTCGTCACTTTAGTTGAAAGTTCATTACTTTGAAAATGTAACTATTTTTCAGCTACTATTTTAGTTGAAAATTATGATTTTTAGAACTAGAAATGTTACTATTTCAATTGAATATTATATTATTAAAGTTGAAAATTCATTTTTTTTTAATTCAACTGTACTAATTGAAGATATTGAGATATTTAAGAAATAAATCGTTATGTTTTTATTTTTATTTAATTATTTAATTTTAAAAACAGGATTTGAGTAGACACACTGCAAGAACTAGATTTTTTTTTAATTTTCCCATTTGGAATTAAATTAGTGGAATACCTTTTCAAAGAACGTATTGCATACTTTGCGAAATATTATATCCGCTCTTATCTGATAAATGTGAAACGTTTTTCAAGTCTCACGCTCGAGTTTTGTAAATGAAAATAAAATTTGATACCGGAAGAGAATTCTCAAGAGTTGATATTTATTCTTTGTTATGAAATAATTCATATTTAAAAATGGGGGTAAATTCTTTTTTTACTTACAGAATTATCTTTTCAACCCTTAATGAAATTTTTCTTTTGCAAACACATTTAATAATTCCTAGAATTTAAACAATTTTCAAAAACTAATAAAAATCAGATTTTAAATATTCGGAAAATTTAATTGCAGTTTGGTGGACCATTTTGGTAAAAATTTTGTTTTTAATTCATTTTTCTAACCCTTAATTCAAGTAATCCAGTTAAATATTTCATAATTGTATTTATAAATTAATATTTTGACTGAAAATTCCACGTTCAATTTTTTTAGTTGAAAATTCATCGTTTGTTGAAATTTGTGTTTTTAGTTACAATGTAATTATTAAACTAAAAATGTAATCAACCTAGTTGAATATTCCATCATTTTAGTTGTAAATTTAAATCTGATTTAAAATTAAACTTTTTGTTTAAAAATTAATTTTTTGTTGTCTATATATTTTTTTAATTGAAAATTCATCTGTGCGATAGTAAATTCACCAATTGAAAAAAAATTTTATAACATTTTTTTAACAGATAATGCAAGACAGAGTTTTTTTTAAGCGTTTGAAATTAAACAATTTTAATTTCGTAATATTAGACAATTTCTAGACACTTTAAATTCAATAATTTCAAACATAATAAATTTTTTATTGAAGATTAGGATTAAATAATCCTATTATAAAATTCAAAAATAATTTTTAAAGAATTATTGGTACATTAGGAAAAACCGCACAAGAAATATTTTTTTCAATGTATGTTATGTCAAATTTAAACAATGATTTCAAAAAATACATTAGGCATTTTAAAAAATTTCTTCGTTCAATATATTTTATTATTGTATTTTTTCTAAATGAATAATAGTTGGATATTTTACAATTCCGCAATTTATTGTAGCCAATTTTCATATTCGGAAATTTTCAATTTCGATATTATAAACCATCGGGGATTTTTCAATTCGAAATTTTTGTATTTTGCCAAATTTTATAATTTCGAAAAATCTACTATTTGGCGGGAAATAGATTTTTAAAAATTTAAATTCAATTTTATTGGTAAAAGTTGAACCATTTTGTTACAAACATTTTTTCGGTTAAAAGTGAAACTATGTTTTTGAAATTGCGCCATTTTCTTATAAAATTAATATTTGGATTAATATGTTGTTAACTTTGATGATTAAACGTTCGTGATTTTCACCAAGAAATCGAAAAAAATTTAATTGGAAAAATGTCTTTTTTAATCCTGTAAAAATGATTATATTATTTTGTAAACAATATTTTTTATCATATTTATTTCAGTAATTGTAAATGATGGGAAAGACCAGTCATCTCTGTCGTAATAAGTATCCTCGTTATTCGCATCGTGGTATTTCTATAAATTGACCGGTCAACATTCAATTGATAAATTACATAGTGTGTCACGCACGAGAGCGTGAGGGCTTAAAAAATGCTACTTAAATTGATGAATCATTTTATTAATTTGTTACTAAAAATATCAAAAATATATTTTTAAAACAAAAATATTTTTTATTCCATGGTGACCGTAGGTGAGGGCTGATAAAGTTTATTTTATTCTTAATTTCTAATAAAAATTGTTTTATTTCTTTTATAAAAGATTTTATGTTCAAAATGTACGAAAGTAGGATTCTAACATTTGAAATATTAATAGTAGTATAGCAGCAGGGCTATGAAAACACTTACCGATCGATGATAAATCTGCATTACCGGCAAATGGTAATTTGCTACAATTTATATCAGAAAAATGAAAAATTCGACAGGGAAAAATTCTGGAATTATGAAAATGAAATTTTGTGGCCACCCTGATATAATATTCTGGTTTGTATTTTATTTTCTTTGAGTAAAAATTTAATTATTGTAGTTGAGGTTTCCTAATTTTATTTGAAAATTTATCTCTTCGGCCAAAAGCGCAAAAGTTGAACTACTTTCTTAATTTTTTTAAGCTTCATCTCTTTGGTTAAAAATTTAATTACTTGCTTCCAAATTCTTTTCTTGTTGTTTCAAATGAATTTTTTAGACTGAAAATGTAATCTTTCCATTTTTGAATGAAAGTGCATATTGTTTTTGGTGAAAATCCAAATGATAGATTCAAAAGTGACTTTTCTATTGAAAATGTATAATTTCGAATAAAAAATTTAACTGTTTTACAAAATGACTTGAAAATGCAACAATTTTGAAGAACTTTTTTTCTTTTTTGGCCGATAAATCTTCATTTGTTGAACATATGGCTCTTCGTTATAAAATTTATTATTTTAGTTTAAAACTCGTCTTTTTGGTTGAAAATTTGACTATTTTGTTGAAAATTAATTTTTTTATTAAAATATAATTTGCTTTACTGAAAAATTACGTTTTTCATTTTTGTTTAACATATCTTTTTTGGGAGTAAAATCAACTGTTTGTCTGACAATTCATGTGCTTGTCGAAAATTTTGACTATTTTTTTTTAAATTTTTTGATTGATTAATTGTTCGTTTTTAAATAGAAATTTTTGTGTTTTCATGAAAATTTGTCTCTTTAATTCAGAATTGAAATATTTTCATAAAAATGCGTTTTTTTTTTGTTATTAAAAATTATTTTTTTACTGAAAATGTTACGTTTTCTATTTAGATTTAAACTTGCATCTTTTTTTTGAAAATTTAACTATTTATTTGCAAATTCGTCTTTTTGGGTAGAAATTTTATCTTTTTGGTTTTAAAATTCATCTCTTTTAGTAAATATTTCAACTTCTTTTCTCGAAATTGCAACTATAACATTTTTTCTTAAAAATTCATGTCTTAGTTTAAGAATTGAACGTTTTTTGGTTAAAGTTTAATCTTTTTAATCAAAAATTAAATTATTTTATCAAAAAGTTATCTATTCGGTTAAAAGTTAATTTATATGGTTAAAAATTCTGTTTTGGATTGTTTAAAGTTGAACTATTTGTTTATAAATGTAAATGTTTAGTTAGAAATGAATTTCGTTATTGTTGAAAATTTAATTATTTGGTTGGAAATTCATTTTTTTTAATTGAAAATAACCATGTTGTTGAAAATTCATATTTTTCGTAATTAAAGCCATCTGTTTTTAAAAAAGTCGACTTTTTCAGTCAAAAATTTAATTGTTTTGTTAAAAATTCGTTCTGTTTGATAACATTCTGGGAAAACTGACTTAATTAGAATCATAAAAGATCATATTTCTGCATAATGATAAGCAGGTACGGTGAAAAAGTGTAAACTTATCTACTAGAGAGTTTATCGCTGATTTATTATAAACAATGTCCCTTTGAAGATAAAAATCGATTAGATAAGCACAAGCGAGATTCTAAAATTAAAATCATTTCCTACAAACGACCTATTAAAATTTATTACTCCTAATTTTATGCTTGGAAAATTTTATCCGCAATTTTTTGTTTAATATCCCTGTAAGAAATTTGTTTTAAGTTAATAAAAATATCTCTGCTGGAAAAAAAATGATTAAAAAAGATGAAACCGAGGATCTTATCTTTTTTTCTATAATCCATTCTATTTATTTAATATAAATTTGAATGTTTTCTAATTATTATGTTGTTATTTTGAACTTTCTTGCATCGACATTACCCAAAGTTGTATAAGCAATGAAAAATGTATCTCATAAACCAATTCAAAATGGCTGTTCCAATATGGCGGCTTGCGTTCACATTTTTTTAATTATTTTATTTTGAATTTTTTAATTCTTTTAGTCGTAACGCTTATTTTTCAGGTAGTTTTGTTATTATGAATATTAAATATATATATATATATATATATATATACAATATTTTTCATAATTATACACTAATTTTATATTTTCGAAAAATAAGAAAAGTAATGCTCCTAAAAAATTCTGATTACTAAAAATAAAAGAGTGACTTGGAAACGACCGATTGATGTAAGAAAATAAAAATCAATTTTTTCCTCATTAGGTTCCTTTGTTTTCTTTATTAAACGAAAAAAATTGTTGAAATATTCTGATGATATTTATAAATTCGTAGATTGGAGCAAACAAGATATTGTTTAAAAAAAAATCAAATATTGGTTATTTATATTGTGTCCTATATCGAAAACAAAATTCGCATACAAGGTTATGTTTATATATTCATTTTATTCAGATTACAAATCTAGATTAAAAATACAGAAAAAAGCAAGTAATTAAAAATTATGATAAAAATAATAATGATTAATATATTCAAATAATTTTTTATTGCCCACAATATTTATGGAAATAAGTCTTACTTGCAAATTATATTTTAAAATATCAATAACCGATTATCCTTCCTTATTTTCAATTTTTTAACTTCTACTCCGACAAATTAACGCGAAAAAGTGTTCAAAAGACGAACATATTAACTGCAAAAACGTGTGAATTTCTGAGAAAAAATTGATAGAACCAAGAAAAGATTATATTTTATATAATATATATTATATATTTTATATAAAAGTAAACGTCATGGGCTAAAAACATTTAATGTCTCAAACGGTACACTGGTGCGAATTCGCACCGGAAGTTTTTTATTTTGTTGGCATTTCCGCAAACACAGCTGCAGCGGATTATCCCCACATATATTAAATATATATATGTTACATATATGTGATATATTCTAGTTTTTTTATTATATGTTCAATATATTAAATAATTAATATTAACATTGCAAATGCACCAATTCGCACCAGTGTACCGGTTGAGGGTTAAAAAAACCAAAACAAATACCGTAAAAAAAAAGTCTAAAAGCAGCCATTTTGGATCGGCCATTTTGAATGTTGACATCCTGCATGGCTTAAATTTGAGCTATAGCGATTATTCCACAGGATCGTGATTAACCCTTAAACGGCCAAAACGCCACTACCGGTACACTGCTTTTCAACGGCCAATAACTAAGACTATTCGACACTAGAAAAAATTGAGACACATATAT
>NC_046660.1:19739072-19765766 GCF_010883055.1 Belonocnema kinseyi
AAATATATGTGTCTCAATTTTTTCTAGTGTCGAATAGTCTTAGTTATTGGCCGTTGAAAAGCAGTGTCCCGGTAGTGGCGTTTTGGCCGTTTAAGGGTTAACCAGCACGTTAAACGGTACAAAAAATAAATAACATCAAGTTTTTTTGTAAATCAGCCGACATTTTGAAAAAATTAAAATTCATAGAAAGAAAGAACTAGTAGAAGATTTTAAAATTACGGACAAAAATAGACTTGAAAAACATAAAAAAATTGCGGCTATTTGGCATGAAACTGGTTGAATTATTTAAAATAAAAATAATAATAATTTAACTTCTCATTAGGAACTATTAAGTAAAAAATAAAGTAATTTTTTAATTTTTAAAGTTCATTGCTTGATTCTTTAATTTAGAGTATTGAAAATGTTACGTGGATTTATATTTTTGGAACTTAATCATTGAACTTGATAATAATTTATAGGAATTCCAAATTTTGCAGTTTATCTGCATTTCATTTAACTTTGTTCAATTAAAAAGGGTTAGTACCTTCTATTTTATAGTTGTAAATTATTGAGCATTTGAATACTGAATTTTTCAATTGAAAACTTTAAAACTTTAATTTTAAAAGTTTGAAATTCAAGTGTTCCACTTTGAATGCATTAATTTGTTGTTTATTGTATATTATTTGAATAGAAAAATGTTTAGAATAGAGTTCGATTTTTACATTCTCATCCTAATGAGAAGGTATTAGTTTTGTGTAAAATTTCACTTTGTTTGTTTTCATCAAATCTCCACGTTTGGAGATCTCCTGAGCCAGAAAAAACGATTTTTACGAAGGTGTTTGTCTGTCTGTATACTGTAGGCACGATAACTTTCGAAAGATTGATTAGATTGGATTCTACTTTGGCACACTTATTTAAGGCGTAAAAAGAAAGAACGAGTTCGTAAACCAGCTATTTTGGATGAAAATTTAAAAAGTGAGCGCATTTTCAAAATTTTTGAAACCACATTTTTTCAAGATTTAAAACTTCTATGTACGGCTATTCATAATGCTCGGAAACTCGAACAATTTATCCTTGTGACTTTTTTCGATAAAAAGAAAAGTATCAGAGTGACAGCATTTTAAAAATCCAAAAAACCAAACTAAAATGAACATTTTAAGCCAAACAAATCACAATATAAAAAACTCAAGGGAAGAAAAACTTTGATTTCTGAAAGCTCTATAAGATTATCATCTTTTTTAATTTTGTTGTAAAGTTGAAAATTCCAATTTTGGTCGTGTAAAAAATAATAAAAAAATTCCCTTTTGCGGTTAAACTATGCAAGGTACGAAAAAAATGAATGAACTAAAATTGCGTGTCCTGAAAAGATGTAAAAATTTGTCATTGATCACTTTTTGAAAGGATGCGTAGTTTATGTTTTTAGTCGAAAGAAACAACATTAAAAATAAAAAAATAAAAGTTTTGGACAAACGACACAAGCTAAGAAAAAATTAAATAGACCAAAGTTACTCTTCCAAAAAATAGTGAAAACTCGATTAAATTTGTCAATAATAAGTTTTAATAGGATACGTAGTTTTTATTTTAATCGAAAAATTGACGCAGATAAAAAAAGATTGACATGAATGGATAAAGGATAAGATGAGATAGAGAAGAGAATATTGAAACCCGTAAACTTAAATTCACATTGACAAAAAAAAAAGGATTGACCTTGATAGATATGGCATTCAAAGATATAGAAAAGAGAAGATTGAAAAAGATAGGCGTTGTAGACGTTTACAGATGTAGGATACGATGAGATAGAGGCAGAAAGATTAAAAAAGATATACGGAATTTAGATTGAGAGAGTATTAGTAAAAGGTTGACATGTATAGATGAAAGCTAGTATAAGATAAAGAAGAGGAGATTGAGAAAGATCGACAGAAATTCGGATTGAGAGAGAGGTAGTAAAGGATTAACGTGAATAGATAAAGGATAGGATGAGATACACAAGAAGAGAATGAAAAAAGTAGTTGTCAATTCAGATTACTAAAAATATAAAAAGATTGACATAATTGGACAAAAAATACAATGAGATCGGGAAGAAAATTTTGAAAGATATAAACGGGAATTTAGGTTGACAAAGAGATATAAAAAAATAGATGCTGACAGATGGAGGATACGATGAGATTGAGCAGAGAAGATTTTAAAATATAGATGGGAATTTAGATTGACAGGGAGGTAGTAAAAAATTGACGCGTATAGATAAAGGATAGGATGAGATAGAGAAGAAGAGATTGATAAAGATAGTCGTCAATTCAAATTAACAAAGATAGAAAAAGATTGACATAAGTAGACAAAGGATACGAAGAGATAGATAAAAGATTGAAAAATATAGACGGAAACTTAGGAACGAAAAAAATAGACGTTTACAGATGTAGGATACGATGAGATAGAGACGGGAGGATTAAAAAATATATACGGAATTTATATTGACAGAGTATTAGTAAAAGGTTGATGTGTATAGACGAAAGCTAGAATAAGGTAAAGAAGAGGAGATTAAAAAGATAGACAGAAATTCAGATTGACAGAGAGGTAGTAAAAGATTGACGCGTATAGATAAAGCATAAGATGAGAGAGAGAGAAGAGAATGAAAAAGTTAGTCGTAAATTCAGATTAAGAAAAATAGAAAAAGATTGACATAAGTGGACAAAGAATTTAATGAGGTAGAGAAGAGGGTTTTGAAGCAGATAAACTTGAATTTGCATTTGCAACGAAAAAGATAGACGTTCATAGATGTGTCTTCTAGAAATAAAGGATAGGATGAGATAGAAAAGAACAGAATGAAAAAGATAGTTGTCCATTCAGATTAACAAAGATAGAAAATGATTAACATAATTAGACAACGGATAGGAAGAGATAGAGAAGATAAGGTTTGAAAAATATAGACGGAAATTTAGATTTACAGAAAGATAGAAAAACATTGAGGTTTACAAATGTATGATACATTGAGATAGAGGCGGGAAGATTAAAAAAGGATATAAGGGAAGTTAGATTGGCAGGAGATACTGGCTACATTAACGTTAATTTAGATTAACAAAGAGATAGAATAGATAGACTTTTATAAACTTGGGATAGGATATGATAACGAAGAGGGAATTGAAAATTATAGGCGGGAATTTATATTAATAAAGGAATAGAAAAAATTGCCGTGGATAGATAAAGAATAGGATGAGATAGAAAGAACGGTATTGAAAAATATAGACGGGAATTCAGATTGACAGAAAGATAGTAAATATTGATGTGGGTCTATAAAGGATAGGATGAGATAGAGAAAAGGGATGAAAAAAGATAGATGTGAATTAAGATTAAAGAAGTGTTAGAAAAATATAGACGTTGGTACAATTAGGATAGGAAGATGATACAGAAGAGGAGATTGAAAAGGATAGACGGAAATTTAGATTGATGGAGATAGAAAAAGATTGAAAGGGATAGAGAAAGGATAGGGTAAGATAGAAAAGACAGAATTGAAAAAGATTTACGTGAATTGAGATTGAGAACGAAATATAATATGATACATTTTGTCTATCTCTTTCTGAAAAATTGAAAATGATTCAAAAAGATAGATATCTCGCTTTTTACTCCCAGCAGGGATTGTAAAAAGGGGGAGCTAGCTGCACCTAAAAGAATGAATGACATCGATACTTAAAAGTACATTCAAGATTATATGACTCATAAAAAGTCACAATAATACACTTCTCCATTTGAAAGAGTCGTCTCGTTTCGTATCATCAATTTCTACTTCCGTTTTATGAAGAATAGACCCACATTGAAGAGTACACACGTAATCACAAAGGTCACAAAACCTTGTTTAACGAGTTATAATTTTTTCTGGTTAAAGTTACGTGATTTATTTTTAATGAGATTAGATTTTTTATGAGATTTGGCTGCGGACTCAATACACTACGGACACTATTTCCATTTTTTGTTTCACTTTTTTTCTTAAAAAATATTTTTATCTTCTTCCTTAATTGGTTAAAAATTTTCCATTTAAAACCTAAAGGACTATTTTTTGACTGCGAATATTAATTCTATACCCAAAAAATTAATTCTTAACAGAATACCAAAAAATGTAATAGTTAATATTTAAACCAAAAAATATTTTAGTTGCGAAATTAAAAAATGTTGAATGTAATGAAAAAAAGAGGAATTTACAACAAATAATTAAAAAATTTCAGCAAAACAGTGGAGTTTTAACAGAATAATATGAATTTTTAATTAGAGTAGTTAAATTTCCAGTAAAAAAATTAATTTTGCGACCAAGAAGAAACGAATTTTCCACCAAAAAGATTAATTTTTAACTAAAATAATAAATTTTAAATAAAAAAATTAATTTTTAACAAAATATTTCAACCGTCCACCGAGCAAAGGAATACATTCTTTATAAAGTACTTCAGCTTTTGTCCAGTTAATTCAATTTTTAATTTAAAAAAATCAATTTTCAACAAAATAGATAAATTCTTAAATAAAGAGGTCGATTTTTAGTTAAAAAACTTAATTCTTGAGAACAACAAAAAATAAATAAAAAGAATTTGTAACCAAAAAGTTAAATTTTTAAATACATAAAATAGTGAATCTTTAACTATTAAAGATTTTGATTTTTAATAAAAAAAAATTGAATTTAATAAAAAAAATTGAATTTAATAAAAAAAGACGAATTTCTAAAGAACCAGTTTTGTTTTTGCCCCAAAAAAAGTATAAATTTCTACTAAAAAATTTAAAAACAAGAAGAATTTCTAAAAAAAAAATTAATTTTTATGCAAGTAAGATTTCAGTTGGAATTTCAACAAAAAGTTTATTTTCTGCCAAACTAATTTAATATTTAACCCAGAAGACGAATTCTGAACAGTAGTTGAATTTTCTTTCAAGAAATATGACTTTTTAACGAAATCATTGAATATTTAACTGAATAATTCATGTTTGAACTAAATCATAAAATTTTTAAATAAAAAAAATTATTTTTCAACAAAGTGTTCGAGCTGTCCACTGAATAGGCCAATTTTCAACGAAAATAAAAAAGTTTACATTTTTAGTCAAGAAAATTAATTTTAAATGAAAAAAATTTAATTTTTATCAAAATACATAAATTTACAACCAAAGAGATGAACCTTCGAACAAAGAAAATTAATTCCTAACAAACAAAAATAACGAAACGAATTTTTAACCCAAGAGATTAATTTTCAACTAATATAGTGAATCTTCAACAAAAAAAGATTTAAATTTTTAATGAAAAATTAAGTTCAACCAAAAAAGACGAATTTTCAACCAAATACTTGAATCCTCGAACAAAGAAGATTAATTTTTAACCAAACGATTGCATTTTTACCCAAAAAATGTATAAAATTTCTACGTAAACAGGATATTTAAAAACATGAACCAATTAACTACAAATTTGAATTTTCAACTAAGAAAAAAATTGCAGTTAAATTTTAAACGCTAGAATATGAATTTTCAAAAAAGGTAATTTTCTGATAAAATAATTGAAGTTTCTAGTCAAAGACGATTTTATTTCTAAAAAAAAACGACTTTAAAAGATTATTAATTTTTTAACTAAATAAATCCAGTTTAAACTGATAAATAAAATTTTTGAGCAAAAAACATAAATTCTTAGCGTAAAATTTAATAACAGACTTTAAAACCAAAAAAAATGAACCTTCAACAAAAAATAATTATATTTTCTTAATTTATTCTATTAACTTTGTTCGCATTTGAATAAAAAGTAAATAAATAAAAAGCGAGGAAAGACTGTCAAGCCTCCTGTCAATGAATATGAATTTTTATCATTTATAGACTAAACAATAACATTTTAAATAAACATTAATTAATTAAATGAACATTTATTACTTGAAAAAAGTTATTTAAAAAACTATTTTAGCACTATTTTTTTTTAATTTCGGACACTATTTACACTATTTTGATTTTTTTATTTTCGAAAAATAATACAAAAAGAAAAGAATATATACGGCTATGAGTATTTTAAATAAGTGCATGGTACCAACAATGTTAGCTCATAGGATGATCAAAGTGCAACTAATATTAACATCGAGACGTCCTCGAATGACAGAAAAACAGAATTTAAATATCTAAAGTCCGTTTTTTAAATTTTCATTAAAATAAAGATAATCGTCAAGAAAATTCTTTTATTTTATTTTCTCTATACTATTTTTACTCAACTTTGGCCAAAATATGGCCTAAATCGATAATTTTGTTTCAAACAATTGAATTTGCCCATTTTTCTTACAAATGACAGAAACGAAAAAATTCCAACAACAAATTTTTTTATTATTAGATAAAATCTAAGATGAAATAAAAAAGTAGTGTTTTTATAAATACGGTTTTTCATTTTTTTTTAAATTTCTTCTATGAAGTAAAATTCAATTTAATGGAAACCGTGTAAGATAAGACTTTAAATAACTATTGACGATAATAAATTAGAATTTTTAAAAATTTTATTTCGTATACAAAAAAAATTGGGGAATTTCAATAATGAATTTTTGTGGCCAGTCTGATATGATATTATATTTTTAGTTAAAATTTTGATTTTTTGGTTGAATAGAATTTTTTTATTTAAAATTGAATTTTTTTTGTTTAATATCTTCTATTACATTATTTGTTGAAAATTCTTTTTTTTTTTTTTTTTTTTTTTTTTTTTTTTTTTTTTTTTTTTGCTTCAAAAACTATTCATTTGACGGTTGAACCACTTTGTTAAAAATTATTTTTTTTACAAAAGATTCCTCATTTTAGATGAAAATTAATTTTCTCTGGTTAAAAAACTCCTTTTTTCTTGTTCGAAAATTATGATATTTTTTTAAGATTAATCATTTTATGTCAGTTCAAAATTTATCACTGTAGTTGAAAATTTATCTTTTTCACTTGAAAATTCAACTTTTTTTTTACTACTGAAGTCTTTTTTTTTTAAATTTGTCTTCTATGATGGAAAATTAATATTGTTGTTTAAAGATTCATCTCTTTAGATTTAAAATTAATCTCTTCTGGTAGAAATTTCATCCTTTTTTAAAAATTAAAAATGCGACTGTTAAATTTTTTGGTGAAATATCAATTTTCATAGATTAAATTTTTAACTATTTGGTTAGAAATTGCACTATTTTTTTATATATAATTATTTTGTTGAAGATTCAGTTCTTTAATTAAAAATTTAACTATTTTGTAAAAAATTCGTTTTTCTTTTTGATTAAAGGTTTCATCTGTTTTATTTAAAATTCATTAATATTATTGAAAATTTAATTCTTTTTTTGAAAATTCAAATCTTTATTTAAAAATGCAACTAATTTGTCAAAAAATAATTTTCTTTACTTTAAAAAAAATATCTACTGCCACATTTTTCTTTGAGAATTTATCTTTCTGTTAAAAATGCAACGGCTGTATAGAAATTTCATTTCTTGGTCTAGAAAATTTAACTATATGATTGAAAATATAACTGTTTTTGATTGAAATTTAATCTTTACCTATTAAAAATTCGACCATTTAGTTGAAACTTCATTTTTTTTTGTTTGAAAATCAATTATTTGTTTGTTTTTTTTTAATTCGAATTTTACTTCAAATTTCATCTTTGTAGGTAAAAAATGCAAGTATTTGATTAAAAATTCAACACGGTTCAAAATTTAACATTTTGTTAAAAATTATTCTTTTTCGGTTAAAATATAAATATAAAATAATAATTAAACCTTTTGTTGAACATTCAACGTTCTTCTAAAAAATCATATTTTTTACTTGAGATTTTAACTATATGGTAAAAAGAGCAACAGTTTTTGTTTGATGTTTGATCTTTTTTTTATTAAAAATTAGATCATTCGGTTTAAGTTTCATCGTTTTGAAAGGAAATTCAAGTATTTTAGTTGCAATCTCTTTTGGATTGAAAATTCATCTATAATGGTAGGAAAGTAATACTTTTTTCTGAATTAATAAACTTGAAATGTGTAAGTTTCAATAATAAATTGTGGAATTTTGGTCTTTAATATTAATCGTTAAGGATTAGGGGGGGGGGGGATCCTACCGTGGATCATTATTAATTAAGAAAAAAAATAAAAGAAAAATAATTATTATGAATTTAAATTTATTAACAATATTAGTGTTAAAAATTTTGATTAAATTAAATTAATTATTTTACGTACATCAGTATTGTTAAATAATTATTATCTACTCTAGAATGCACTATCCACTATAGGAAGGTTGTCCCCAATTGAGGTTACTGAAAAGTTATTTTTATATTTAAATATAAAAATAATATTTCAACCGCTCGTAATTTTGCCAACGGTGATCAAAAGTGTCTCATTCGAGTATCCTCTCAATTTAAATTTAACCTCGGAAACAAGCTTGCGGAGGGCAGAATGGGGGTTCTTATCATTTATTCTCTCTGCATCTAAGCAGTATACAGATTGCTCAATGCTGCACATGATTCGCATAAAATGTTAATAGCTTGTGACCTGCAATTAACAAGATAGTTTATACTGCAATGATTTCAGTATAATTAACAAATGTAAATTTCCGCCCGCACAACTAATTTTTTTTAAACAAAAAGTTGTTTCTAATATCTCATTGCACAAGAATAACTTTTATCACTTTCTTATTTTTTTATATTTTTAACTAATAGAATATAAGAATGAACTCTGTTCATTAATTGGAAGGTTAAAGGATACACTATTTTACGGATTTGATAGAACACCTTGGAGGCTGTCCATAAACTTTTACTGAAAATTTTTTTCGGAAAAATTAAACATATCCGCTGAGGGTACTGCCCACTTTTATCGCTCCGCTACTGGTGAGCTAGCAGTTTTCGGAAGGCCGAAACCGAGGGCACAGAGACCGAGAGTTTAGTGTAATTGGAAATATTTAGTTTTAAACAAATAGAGACATTTTCAGTTTAAAAAAATTGATTTCTCCTCAAAAAAAGTATAATTACAAAAAAGTAGTTATATATTTTAAGAATTTTACCCAAAATAACTCTGGGGAAAATTCCATAACCAGTTCGGTAATTTTCCAGAGTTTAGAGAATGTTTTCGACGATTTTTTAAAGAAAAGTTTCCTAATTATTTCAGCAAATTTTTTACATATTTTAAGAATGCTCACAAAAATAATTCCGGGAAAATTTCACATCTATTTCGGAAACTATTTTAGTGTTTGAAGAATTTTCCTTAAAATAATTCCTGGAAAACTCCCTAATGATTTCGGTAATTCAAAAAAAAATTTAGAAATTTTTCCCAAAATAACTTCGAAAACATTTCATAAAAATTTCGGTGATTTTTCCCTTTTTTATGAATAACATTAAGTATGGGTAAAGATTCTCCTTTTTTTAATTTAATAATTTTGTTTAAAATGTAAAAGTTTTGTTAGAAAGTCATTTTTTTGTACAAAAATTCAACTTCTTGGTTGAAAATTAAAATTATTTGTTAAAAACATGTGTTGTTTGAGGATTTATTACATTTATTATTTATTATTATTTATTTATTTATTTATTTATAGTATTTCATTTTTAAAAAATAATCTTCTCGGTCAAATAATCATTTTTTCGGTGTAACTTTTTTGGTTTAAAATTCATTTTTTCGGCATAGTTCAACTATTATGTTAAAAATTCGTCTTTTTTGGTTGAATTAAATTTATTATTTGAAAAAAACAACATTTTTTTTGTTGAGAATTTACTTACCAGTTGAAAGTTTATGCCTCGTTGCTAAAAATTAAAAAAAAAATTATTTCATATTAAAAACTAATGTTCTGAACTGAAAATGTGACTATTCCAATTTAAGAAAAGTAATTCGCAATAAACAATAGTTAATTTTTTACGAAATAATGACATTTTCAACAAAAGAGATCAATTTTAAACTAAAATGATGAATCTTTAAAAAAAGAATTAACAGAAAACTTCATCCCAAAAGAATTTTTTCTAATCCGGAAGATTAGTTTTCTAAAATTTGAATATTTAAACTTTCGACTGGCGTTCAGTCTTAAAAAATATGAATTTTTTAAAAAATTGTTAAATTTTTAACTAAAAGAAATTGCATTTTTTATAAAATTGGATTTAAATAGGAAATTTTCTATTATTAACCAATTCTGAGCTAGAATTGGAATTTATCCAGGAGAATAAAAATTCTCAATATTGAAAATTGAATTTTTCAAACAAAATTATTATTCGGTCTTGAAACGAGGTATTATTGGAAAAATTTTAATCGTGAATTAAAACAGAGAATACTACAAAAAAATCCTAATTCTTACAATTGGTTGAAATGGAGAATTTTCGAAAAGAATTAAAATTCCAGATCTGAACAGGGAATTTTTGAAAAAGAATTAAAATTTCTGAGCTGGAACTAGAATATAAAACTGCTTAAAATGGTATGATTTTGAACATTTTCAAATTAATTTGATATACCTCTTTTCTTAAAAATTTAACTGCTTTTTCAATATTCTTTTTTTTTATTAAAAATTGATTTGCAACTTGAAAATGTAACTTTTTATTTTTGTTGAAATTTTGTTTTCATTAAACATTCATCTTTACTGGTAGAAAAATAATATTTTTTTTTGAAATTTCTTTTTTTTTGGTAAATACTGTAACTTTTTGTTGAAAATGAACTTTTTTGATGAAAACTTATATTTTCGCTTTAAAAATGCAGCTATTTTTCAAAAAAATCAGTCTTGGCTTAAAAGTTAAATATGTTCCAAATTCTTCTGTTTGGGTGAAAATTAAATTATTTCGTTGAAAATAAATATTTTGGAAGAGAATTAATATATGCGGTGAAAAGTTAATCTGTTTTTTTAGAAAATTTGTCTTTTTTGGTTAAAAGTGGGTCCCCTCTATTAAAAATTTATTTTCTTGGTTGCTTCTTTATTTTTTTAGTTGTAAATTAATTGCTCTTTGAAAATTAAAATATAATTTTAATTTTCTAATTAAAAATGAATATTTTTACTTGAAGATCGAAAATTAGGCTGAAAGTTCGACTACTTGGTTGAGAATTTATGTCTGTAGTAGAAAATTCCAGTATTCTGTTAAGAATCCAACTATTTGGTTGAAAATTCAAGTTTTTTTTTAAATATTTTTTTGGTTGAAAATTCAACGATATTTTTAAACACTCGTCTATTGGGACAGAAAATTCATCATTTTGGATTTAAAATTCACCTTTTATTATTCAATATGGAACTGTCTTTCTAAACATTCAATTATTTCGTTGTCAATTTAACTGTTGTTGGTTCAAGTTTAATGATTTTGCTTAAATTTCAATCATTTGGTATAAAATTGATCGTTTTTCGTTGAAAATTCAGAAATTTGGTTAAAAAATCAACACATACGTTTTTAAATTAAAGTTCAGTGGATCGAGAACTGTAACTTGGTGATTGTAAATTTTCTTTTGTTAAAGCTCTTTGGGCTTTAACGAACACATTCTCATCACGTAACTCGTGCTTCGCACTTGATGTCAGACTGTCAACTTTTCTAAATTATGCTCAACACTTTATATCAAATATTATACATTTTTATGTACCTCTGCCTCGGATTATTATTCAGATATTGCATTCAATTTTATTCTTAGTCGCACTGAAACATGTATGATTTCAAGAAATTTATATCATTAAAATTCATAATATAAATTGAAATTGAAACTGAAACATACTTATATTTTTATAATTTTATTTTTTATCTTTTTTACGATTAAAAGAAAAACTACTACTACTATGTTGCTTTTCATACATCAAACAAAAACTACTTATCTTATAAAAAATTAATTCATGAAAAATTTTTAGTTTTTTTTAGGTGTACAATTTTTGTGGATTTATATCTTTTCCAGGGAAAAACCGGGAAATGACCGGGAATTTATTTCTTGACCGGTAATTTTACTCAGAAGAAAAATCTGTCCAAGTTCGATTTCAAGAGTTTTTAAAATAATTATTTGAATTGAAACCTTTTTCAATTATGATATAATTCAGTTTACAATGTGTTATTCAAAAATCTTTTACTTTAAAAAATCTTCATTTTAGATTTTTATTATTAAGCGTATATTTCTAATTTAAAGCATTTGAAGTGCAGTCTCAAAGACTTACAAAATTAAAAATTAAAAGCGTTAGCAGTTAAAATTTTTTGATAAAAAACAGTATTATTTTATCAACTGTAAATATAAATAAATGAATAAATAATTTTTCAACTGGATCTGTACTTTAAGTATTAAAAACTAAACAATAATTTATTTGATGAAGCGATAAAGGTGCGATTGAAACTTTATAAAATATTTTGAACTTAAAAATAACTTAATAATAATATATTCGTAATTAATGGCTTTTATTGAATTAAAAATATTTTTTAGCCTAAATTATTCAATTTTTATTTATAAATCCAAATTTGAAGGAACATTTTTTTAATTTGCAGGATTTTCTAGAAGTTGTAGGACAAATTCAACTAATTTTAAAAGTTATGTAAAAATTCTGAAATAATTTCAAAAATAATTTTAAATTTTAAAATATTTAAAAACACTTTTAGATTTCTCAAGATTTTGAAATAAATTATAAAACTTTTCAATTTACTCTTATTAAATTCACAGTCAAATATTGCTAAATGTTAAATAATTATTCTCTTTCCTAATTAAATTTTTTTAACTAAATGGGTTAAAAAGTGAATAATATAATTTCAAAATTTCTGAAAATTTATTGATTGACTCTTTAATTTAGAGTATTGAAAATGTAAACGTGGACTTATATTTTTGGAACTTAATCTAAATTTTTTAACTTTATAATTGATGAGTGTTCACAGCTCTGAATTTTGCAGTTTATCTGCATTTCATTTAAATCGTTTTAATTGAAAAGTGTTACCTTCCAGTTTATACGTGTAAGTTATTGAGTATTTGAATCAAAAAATTTTGAATTAAAAAACTTTAAAACTTCAAGAGTTCCACTTTAAATGCTTTAATTTGTTCTTTATTTTGTATTACTTTAAATGGAAAAAATTTTAGAATGGAGTTAGATTTTTAAAATTTTATTGACCGGAAAAAATGTTTGCAAACCGGGGAAAACCCGGGAATTTTTTTTTATATTAAAACGGTCACTCTGAGAAAGATGATTCCTGGAAAAATGTATTTTTTTGCCCTGGAAAATCTGGAAAAATCCTGGAACTTTTTTTTTTAAGATACGCTAGGCCTGCCTTATTATTCTTATCAATTACAGACATAAACCGATCAATGTTTTGTCTGAGTTGAGATAATATGAAAATAGAAGAACTGATAAGAATGCAAACATGTATGCAAATCCAAGTGATGACCAGCCTCCCCAGCGACAATCTCTTGAACCAATCAGAAGGCGCCTTTCGCGATAAGCTTCGTATTCGCCTCATCAGACTGATTAGTAAAATAAGATATTCAACCGTGTGGGGTCAAGGTTCAAAGTTTACACATTCTCTTATATTTTCCACCGGCCTTACTTTCCATACTGTTAGTTGCACTGAAATACATAAAGATCCTTTGAATGATAAAAAATGTCGATAAATCGACCGCTCTCCTCACACAGACCGTCAGTATTAGACGCGAAGCCTTCCCGTCAGTTTATTTGAAATTGTGAAAAAAAGTTTAATTAATAATAATATAAAATGTCAGGATTTGTAGGAAAGAAGTACAAGCTTGAGACGAGCGAAAAATTCGACGAGTACATGAAAGCCCTCGGTGAGAAATTTTTAAACAATAAAAAAAAAGTGTATTGCGTTTAAAAAAATGATTCTAGTTATGAAAAGCAGGGTGACCGTTTGACCGGAAAACTGGGAAATGGCCGGGAATTTTATATGACCGGGAAATGACCTGGAATTTTATAAGACCGGGAAATGACCGGGAATTAATTTTTTTACCGAGAATTTTACAGATTCTTAGAAGAAAAATATGTCCAACTTAGAATTTAACCGTTTTTCAATAATTAGTTAAAGATTCTACATTTTAGATTTTTAATTTTTAAGCGTACATTTTACGGGGTGGCCGCTGGACCGGGAAATGACCGGGAAATGACCGGGAATTTGATTAAACCGGAAAATGACAGTGAATTTATTCTTTGAACGGAAATTTTACACATTTTTTGAAAAAAATCTGTTCAACTTAGAATTTAACCGTTTTTTAATTAATTAGTTACATATTTTCCATTTTAGATTTTTAATTATTAAGCGTACATTTTTCAGGGTGGCCGCTGGACCGAGAATTTTGTGAGACCGGGAAATGGCAGTAAATTTATTTCTTGACCGGGAATGTTAAGAATTTTCAGAAGAAAAAAAAGTGATTCGAATTATGAAAAGCAGTGTGGCGCTGAACCAGAAATGTACGGGAATTTTACAAAACCGGGAAATGACATTTAATTTCTTTTTTGACCGGAAATTTTACGAAGTTTTAAAAGAAAAAAAAGTAATTCCAGTTATGAAAAACAGTGTAGCGCGGAACCGGAAATGACCAAGAATTTTCTAAAACCGGGAAATAACAGAGAATTTATTCTTTGATCGGGAATTTTACAAAGTTTTAGAAAAAAATCTGTCCAAGGACAATTTGAACACGTTTTCAAATAATTAATGTGCAGTCTTAAAGATTTAAACAATTAAAAATTAAAAGCATTTAAACTTAATTTTTTTATAAAAAACAGTTTTATTTTATCGACTGTAAATATAAATAAATTATTTTAAAATGGATCTGTAATTTAAGTATAAAACTCTGAACAATAATTGATTTGACCAAACCATATATCCGTTCAAAATTTGAGAATTTCCAGATTTTAACTCTTTTCAATTCGAAAGTCTTAATAAGAATTTAAATTAATATATATTTTATTTTAATAATTTTATTCTTAAATACAAATTTTTATGATTTATCAATCATGTATTTTTAGTTCAAAGTTTTAAGTCTTCCTTTATATTATTTTTATATTAAATTTAGTAAATAAATTTATTAATATGTTATTTCTATTAATATTGTTCAGCCATTAAAAACTATAAATGTGAATTCGAAACTATTTTCAACTTAAAAATAACTCTATAATAATATAGTCTTAATAAAAGGTTCTTATTAAATTAAAAACATTGTTCAAGTCTAAATTATTCAATCTTACACCTATTTAATTGGACATTTTTTAATTTAAAAAAAAAGAATAAGTATTTAATATTTAGCAACATTTTACTGTTTATTTAAGACAAATACATCAAAACCAAATATTTAAAAGAAACAAATTTGAAACTGAATTGTTTTATATAGAAAGCTTTGAATCTGCGGGGTTTTTAATAACTTTTAAACTTTTAGCGTTACAATTTTAATTGTTTTATTTAAAAAATGTTTAATTTGTAAGTGAAAATTTTAAATTTAGACGTATAATTAACAATAGAACACTTATTATTTGTAGAAAAATTTGAGTAATTTTAATTTCAAGTAATTTAAACGAATTTTGTTAAGAAAATTTTCAGAACTTCTAAATAGATTTTAAAATTCATCGAATTTTTCCTACAATTTTTGGGAAATCCTGCAAATTAAAAACAAATCCTTAAAACCTTCCAGTTTCTTTTTTGATAATTTTCTAAGCCTCTTAACATCTTTTTAAACTTTCTATTACAATAATTTTTCAAAAAGAAAAATCATTTTCAATTTTCCTAAGAATCTTAAGATAATGTTTTCATTCTTTTGAAGTCTTTCACAAATCTTAAAAATATTTTAAATTTTTTGTTTGAGATCCGCAAAAATCTACATTTTTTTAAAATTCGTCTGTGAATGTTCTATTGTTATTTGTAAATTCAAATTTTAAGGACTTTTTTCAATTCGCAGGATTTTTTAAAAGTTGGAGAAAAAAATGAATTCATTTAAAAATATATTTAAAAGTTTAGAAAAAAACGTTAAAAATTATTTTAAATTTTGAAAAAATTCAAAACCATTTCTAGATTTCTCATGATTTTGAAATAAAATTTTAAAGCTTTTCAAGGATGCCTAAACTATTTAAAATAAAAATAATTTAACTTCTAATTTAAGAACCTTTAAATTAAAAAAAATTATTTTTTAATTTTTAATGTGTCTAGTTTTAAATTACTTAAAATAATATAATTTTGAAAAATTTTAAAGTTCATTACTTAATTCTTTAATTTCGAGTATTGAAAATATTAACTGCGATTAATATTTTTGGAACTTTAACTGAATCTTTGAACTCTATAATTTATAAAAGTTCTTAATTTTGCAGTTTACTCAGATTTTATTTAATATTGTTGAATTGAAAAGAATTAGTACCTCCATTTTATACATTTAAATTATTGAGTATTTAAATGAACCGGAAATGACCGGGAATTTTTTTCTTTGCTTAAAATGGCCACCTTGCTTTCAATTTTAAAATGCCGTTTTAAAGACTTAAACAATAAAAAATTTTAAGCGTTTAAAATCGAAAATTGTTGTTAAAAAAACTTGTTTAGTTGGTCAACTGTAAATATAAATAAATTAATTATTTTTAAAATTTAATTGTACTTTGCCATTATTAAATTGGAAAATCATATCGCTTAAACAAATGTAAAGGCCCGGTTGAAACTTTATAAACTATTTTCAATTTTATGATAATTGATAAATAATATCCTCATAATCCAAGGCTTTTATTCAATTTCAAATATTATTTTAGTCTAAAATACTCAATTTTTATACCATTCGATTTAAAAAATGTCAGTGAAGAAAAAGAGCAATTAGTTTATATTTAGAAATATCTGACTTTTCATTAAAAATCAATAATTATAAACTAAATATTCAAAACTAAACAAAAAAACTACACTTTGAACGTTTCAATTTTAATGGTTCTGTTTTTAAAAATTTTAATATTTTAAATGAAGTGTCATTTTGGACCGACAAAATCCGGCTCTTCGTACTAAAATTTCGATGCGAATAGTCCATGGGCGAATTTGAAACCAAATATAGATTTTGTCTGATTTTTTTATTTAGAAGAATACAAAAAAAAACCAAAGAAAAATTGAAAATAATTTTTTACTTTAAAAAATTAATTTTAACAGAAGATTTAAAAACGTTTAGAATGATTAAAAAATTATCAAAGATTAATTTGGAAGATTTGATCAAAATTTTGTTTATTTTGCCGGATATTCAAAAAATTGTTTAGAAAATATTTTAGGTAAAATCCGAATAATTTTAAAAGGTGTTTGGAAGTTCTGAAAAAATTAAAAAAATAAATTTGAAATTTGAAAAAATCTAAAACGACATGTAAATGTTTCAAGATTTTGAAATTTAATTTTGAAGCTTGATTGAACTGAATCTAAATTTATAAAAGTTTAAAAATTTAATTTCAGAGTACCTAAATTTAATCTAAAATTGTCTAGTTCGATTTTTTAAATTTCATTGACCTTGAAAAATGTTTGCGAACCGTGAAATGACCGGGAATTTTTTCTTTAATTAAAAAAGCCACCCTGGAAAAGCCTCAATTTTTTAAATGATTAGAACAATATGGAATTATTCAATAAGCCAAAAGGAAGAATTATCTACCAAATGGCAGATTATTTTTTTTCAAATTATTTTCTACCAAATATCTACAAAATATCTTCAAAGAAAACGCATTATTTCAGGCCGAAAAAGTTGAATTTTTAATAAAAAGAATGAGTTTTCAACGTGGATTAATTTTTTACCAAAAAGACAAATTTTTAACAAACTGCATTAATTTTAAAGTAGGAAATATCATTGTTAAATAAAAATATAATTTTTTAACCAAAAATAGAATAATTGTTCATTTAAAAAATGAATTCTCAAGAACAACAAAAAACAAGTTTTTAACAAGAGAGATACATTTTTAACTTTCAATTTTCGAGATATTCATTATTCGTGAATAGCGACAGAAAAACTTTTTTTGTTCAAAGTTTAACTACTTAATTGAAAGTGGAAATACAATAAAAATTTTGTTTAGCTTGTTTATGATTTTAGTTAAAAATCCTTTTTTTTCGAATTTTTTTTTATTGTTACTAAATTAGTTTCTGTGTAACTGAAATTCTAACTTTGTCTTGTGTAGCAGAATATTAATTTTCTTGGCCACTAATCCTTCTTTCTGATTAAAAAAACATTTCTTTGGTAGAAAATTTAACTATAATGATGAAAATTTCTTTAAAAATTCAAGTTCTGGTCGAAAATTAACGTCTTTTATTAAAAATCATTTTTTCATTAATTGAAAATTCATTATTTTAGTTCGAAATTAATTTCTTTTCCCAAAAATTTAATTACGTTGTTGAAAATGCACTTTTTTTGGTTAAAAACTATTTTTTATATGAAAATAGTAATATTTCATGTCTGACTTCAACTGAAAATTTAACTATTATTTTTTATCGAATTTAAAAAAAAAAATTTAATCTTCTTGGCGGAAGTCATAATTTGGTTTCAAAATTAATTTTTTCGGTTGAAGATTAATTATTTTAGTTTAAAATGAATTTCTTTGTCTAAACATTTAATTATTGCACTGAAAATTAGTTAAAAAAATTTTTTTATTGTTAATTAATTTGTGTAACTAAAATTTTATAGTTTTGTTATGTAGCAGAATATAATTCTCCTTGGCCACTACTTCAACTTTTTAGTTAAAAATTCATTTCTATGGTTGAAAATTTAACTTCATAGATTGAAAATTTCTTTAAATATACAAATTATGTTTGAAAATGTATGTATTTTGTTAAAATGAATCTTTTTTTGTCAAAAATACATTTCTTTGATTGAAAATTAGTTGTTTTTTTAAAAATGAAAATAAATTTTTTAACCAAAAATTGGACTATTTAATCTTTTTTCGAAAATTGATCTTCTTTGATAGAAATTTAATCTTTTTGGTTAAAAATTCATATCTTTGGCTGAAACTATTGTTTTACAAATTGATGTATTTTTTTTTTAAAGAAAAATCAAGCTTTGATTTAAAAAATCATACTTTTTGGTTCAAGATTCATTATTATAATTATTTTTTTTTATTGGAAACAAATTTTGTTAATTGAAAATTCATCTGTTCCATTTTTGTTTTAATATTTGTCTTCTTCATATGAAAATAAAGCTATTTGTTTAGAAATCTTGGCGACTAGTTCACCTTTTTAATTAAAAACTTATTTCTTCGGTTTTTGCGGAAAATTGTTTTAACCGTAAATTTGTCTATTTCTTTTTTTCTAAATTTATCTTTTTTCATAGAAAATTGATCTTCTTCGTTGAAAATTAAACTATTTTCGTTCAAATTCAATCTGTTTCGTTGAAAAACTCTCTTTTTTTTTTGCAGTAAAATTAATCTTTGGGTTGAAAATTTATTTTTACGGTTGAACATTCATTATTTTAGTTTAATAATATTTAATAGCTTTTGCCTATAGATTCACGTTTTTTGATCTACTGGTCTAAACCAAAATATTTATAGTCTTTAGCTGTGAAAAAAATTCCTCTCTCGCTCCACTGGGATTCCCACTGGGATTCGGACGCCGGTCCTGGGTTCGAATCCTAGCAGGGCTGGAGAGGATTTTTTCCCCAAATAAGTCTGTATTATTTTTTTTGTGTTTTAAATTTCGGAAGACAAATTGGAAAAAAACTTGGATTACAAAAATAAATTTATGAATTTTGGTATTTTTGTCTAATTTTTTTTAGGCGTTGGTCTTGTGACCCGAAAAATGGGAGCCTCTGTGAGCCCGGTTGTTGAGGTTACAAAGGACGGAGACGAGTACATTATGAAAACAACCAGCACCTTCAAAAGTTCTGAACTCAAATTCAAACCTGGTGTTGAATTTGATGAAGAAACACCCGACGGCCGAAAGGTTAAGACAACAATTACTGTCGATGGTGATAAAATGTCGCAAATTCAAAAGGGAGATAAAGACACTGTCATCGAAAGAGAATTCACCGACTCCGAAATGAAAGCAGTAAGTAGAAAATTGATCATATTAAATTTTAAACAGTAAAAATTATTATTTTCATAATTGATTTTATAATAATCAGTATAAAATAAATTTCTTATCATTTGAATTTAAATTTTATATATTTTAAATTATCATAGTATCAATTTTGTTAAATAAAAATTTTTAATAATTAAAAAAAAAATGTCAAAAAAAATTAAAAATCCCCTGTTCCCCTCTGTTCTCTTTTTGAAAGTTTTCCAACATTATTTTTAAAAATCAGGATATTTAATTTAAAAATCAGGCAATTTTTTCAGTTATGCAAAATTTGTTAAAAATGGTAAAAATTCTAAACATTTTACAAAATATGCAGAATATTTTGCAAAAGATTCAAAAATATTTTTAAAAATATGTAAACAATTAAAAATATATAAAATATATTTAAGAATTTTGAATAATTTCAAGAAAATAAAAAAAAAATTCTTATGATTCATGGAAAATTTTTTTCTTATTTTTCATTGAAAAAAAGGGAATTCTAAGTAGAAAAGTAAAAAATATTTAAAAATTTTTAAAAATAATTCACACTTATTGGGGGAAAAAATCCTCTTCAGCCTTGTTAGGATTCGAACCCAGGACCGGCCTCCGAATCTCAGCGGAGCAAGAGAGAAATTTAATTTAATTTCCTATTGTAAAATTTCGAAAAGGTGTGTAGAAGATTTTATTGCAAAAATTTTCAAATTCTACGAGGTTAAAATTTTTTCAACGATTCGTGAGTTTAAAAGGTATTAAACAGATTTGGAAATATTAAAAAATAATGTAAAACTTCTAAATATTTCCGAAATTCGTTTGAAAAAATGTATAATTTTGAAGATTACAAAAAAAAAAAAATCTTTTGATAAATTGTAGAAGTTACAAAAGAATGATCAAATTTTGAGATTCCTAGGAAAATTGTAAATGATTTGCTTTATGACAAATTAATTTAAAAAGAATATTTAAATAGATTAAAAAATATTTGAAATTCTTTAAAAATTATGCAAAAAGAATCAAGTAGATTTCAAAGCAATTTTTTACGTTATGCATAATTTATCAAAAAAATTAGGGGAAATTGGAATCATTTTTTTTAATATTTAGAAATTTTCAAAAAGATTTTAAAATATTAAAAAATTCGAAAATAATTAAATTTGGATGCGTTTTAAGAATTTTTTAAGGTTTTAAGAATATAAGAAAAAAATTATAATGAATAATGGGAGAATTTAAAATGATGTATCATATTAAAAAAATTAATTTTAGAAGAAAATTAAAAAATACTTCAAAATATTTCCAGCGATTTTCTAAAATATCTAAAAAAAATTGTAAAAGATTTTAATCCAAAATATTTCAATTTTGGAAGATTAAATTTTGTTTTAATTTTTCGTAAGTTTAAGAGATATTTAAATGTTTTCAAAAGCTTCAAAAATAATTTTGAAAACTTTTAAAGATTGCTGAAGCTTTTTTGAAAAATTTATGTTTTTTAAGATTTAGTAAAAAAAAGCTTTTTAAGAATTTTAACAGTCTCAAAAGAAGAAAAAAATTTGCTGATTACTCCTAAGAAAATTTTAAAGGATGTATGATTTTGAAAAAATATTTTTTGAAGAACATTTGTAAAGATATCAAATAATTTTAAAAAATATTTAAAAATTTGAAAATAAATTAATTTAGATTCGTTTAAAGAATTTTGGAAGGTTTCAAGAAAATAAGAAAAAGTTTATAATGAATAATAGGAAAATTTTTAATGATTTGTCAATTTAAAAAAATAAATTCTGGAAGAAAATTGAAAAATACTTCAAAATATTTCAAGCTATTTTCTAAAATATCTAGAAAATTCGTAAATTCAATTTCGCAATATTCATTTTTTTTTTAATTTTCCATAAATTTAATTTAAAAGTTTTCAAAAGCTTCAAAAATAATTTTAAAAAAACTTTTAAAGATTGCCAAAGTTCGTTTAAAAAATATATGTTTTTTAAGATTTAGTAAAAAAAAAGATTTTTACGAATTTTAAAGATTTTAAAAGAATAAAAAATTTTCTGATTATTCCTAAGAAAGTTTTAAAAGATGTTTGATTTTCAATAATTAATTTTTGAAGAACATTTGTAAAGATTTTAAATCATTTTAAAAAATGTTTTAAAATGTCAGAAAAATCTGGATGTTGCTACGAAATTGTTTGAATTTTGAATCATTTTTCAAAATTTAAGAAAAACTTTGCGTTTAAAATCCATTTCGGAATTTTAGAAATTCTGAAGAGTTCACAAATATTTTTAAATTTGAAAAGATATCTGAAATTTTTTTATCAGAATTTTTTCAATATTTTGTGAAATCTTGTAAAATACAAAAAAGTCAATTTTTTAAAAAATATTCGTCAAAGTAACTCAAATATTAAAAAAAATGGTGTTTAATTAAGAATCTAAGTAAAGTTATATATTTAAACATTTAAAAGGAAAAATATTTGAGAACCTTTTTGTTGAAAATTCAACTTTTCTCAAAATCTATTGTAATCGATCAAATTTTTTTGGTCTTTTTGGGTAAAAAATAAATCTTATGTGTTGAAAATTCTAATTTCTGGTAGAAAATCCATATATTTTGTTTAAAAGTCATCTGTTAGATTATAAAATTTTTCCTGTTTATTCAAAGTTCCAATTTTTGGTTTAGAATTCAACTATCTGGTTAAAAATTGATTTTTTTTCATTAAAAATTATATTTCTTTCTTAAAAATATTTGTAATTGTTTTCATTTGTTTTAAATTTCTTTAAATTCAAAGATTTGAAAAGATTTGGAATTTTTCTTGGAATTCACCTTGAATTCTTTTTAATTCTTTAGAATTCTCTTTTTTTAATTTACTTGAATCCTTCTGCATTCCTTGAATTCCTTTGAATTTTTCTGATTTCAAAATTACTGAATTCAATTAACTTTTTAAAATTGTTATGAATTCATTTCTTTTTTTTTAATTCACCTTGAATTTTTATGAATTTTATTGAATTCTTCTCTTGAATCTTAAATTCCTCTAAATACAATGCAGTTTGGCGAAAATCAATAGAATTTTTTTAAAACATTTTCCCAATTTATTTGAATTCTTTTGAATGTAAATTGAATTTTTCCGAAATCTGAGTTTATCCTGAACCTGTGACCCTTTGAACGCGAAAACAGTACTGTATTAGCGTGACAAAAAATGCCCTTTGGTCTCTATATTTTATCAAAAGACCTGAGCCTGTTAATATTTATCAATCCCTGGAATTCAAGAAATTAACGATTAAAGTGGCAATTAGCGTATTTTGCTTTCGTGACTATTTGAATTTAGATTAATTTAGTTCGCTTATTATGGTACTCCGAACCTTATTATTGTTGCATGTTCATAATTTAAAAAAAGGCGCCCTCTTTTTGCAAAGGCCGATTCTTATCGCCGTACTCTTTTTTTTTTTGTAAACCTTCATTTAGAAGAATTGCCTTAACTCACGTGAATGTTGTAAATAAATATTGTGTATTTTAATTTAGCCCTTTAAGGGTACACTTCCATAAAATTATATAAAGAGCATACTGGGTGTTATATACCCAAGGGTATTCAAACGTGTATTTTGCCGACGGTATTGAATAGTTTTTTTTACAAAAAAAATGAATTAATGATGTTTAATCTATCTAGTTTAAGGAGAAGAAGGTTTCATAAAAGTTTTTGGAATTTAAAGTAATTAAAAAAATCCTGTTTGGAAAAAAATTACTTCTTTCACTCTCAAATTCATAAATTTTTCAGTTTTTGATATTTTTGCTTAAAATTTTACCTGAATACTTCCGAGATACGGCGCTGGGTATATATCACCCAGTATGCCCTAGAACGGTTGATAAAATGTCTGACGCTACAAATTCTTGGGGGGGGGGGGGTCTGTCTAAAGTCTATTTAAAAAGTTTTTAAAAATAATTTTTCATTTCAGATTTTCATTTTTAACGTAAATTTTTCATTTTTAAAGAATTTTGAAATGCAGTTTAAAGTATTAAAAATTAAAAAATTTAGATGCGTTTGAAATCTACAATTTTGGATAAAAACATTTTTAGTGGATCCACTGTGAATATTAATTATAATGATTTTTAAAATTGAACTAGGTTCAATCAAAATTTCATAACATATTTAAAATTTTTAAATAAAAATTCTAAAAAAAAATAAAAATTTGTTGGTTAAAAATCTAAATAGTTTTTCAAAAAGTAAAACTATTTAATTACAACTAGTAAATTTTTAGTTGCGAATGTATTTTTTTTTTAGTTAAAAATGTATCTTTTTTTAGTAGAAAATTCAACAATTTCGTTGAAAATTCGTCTTTTTGGTTGGAAAATTCAACAAGTTGGGAGAAAATTAAACTTCTCGGTTAAAAAATCATATTTATTGTTGAAAATATAACTTTAATTAAATAGTTTTTTGGAAAATTCATTTTTTTTATCTGGAAGTTTAACTATTCCATTTTTGTTTTAAACTTCATCTTGTGTATTGATACTTATATTTCTTTCTTAAAATTTTTTTAATTGAAAGGCCCACTGTTTTTTTTTAATTCGACTTTTTCTCTTAAAAATTTTACTCTTTTGTTAAAAATTCATCTTTTATTTTAGAAAAGTCATTGTTTTTTTTGGTTGAAAATGAACTTTTTTATGAAAGTTGAACTGTTTCCTCAAAATTTTAAAGATTTGATTGAATTTTTATCTTTATTATTTGAAAATTCATTTATTTGGTTAGAAATTCATATACTCTTTTAAAAATCTAAGTATTTTTGAAATATTGTACTATTTTGTTAAGGTCAATATTTTTTGTCGAAAATTTAAATTAATTATGTGATTATTTTATTAATTCTACTGTTTCATAGATAATTCATCTTTTTGACTGGAAAATTCAACAAGTTGGGAGAAATTTAAATTATTTCTTTGAAAATTAAACTTTTCGGTTGATAAATCATATTTTTCTTTGAAAATTGAACTTTAATTAAATAATTTTGTGAAAAAATTTGTTTTTTTTTATCTCAAAGTTTAACTTCCATTTTTTTAAAACTTCATCTTGTGTATTATTTACGTCAAAAATGAAACTATTTTTTAGTAGTCTTTTGAGGTGGTAAAAAATTAATCTTGTTTGTTTAAAATTCTGCTATTTGTTAAAAAATGCATATATTTTGTTAAAAAGTTATCTGCAGGATTATAAAATTATTCTTGTTTGTTAAAAGTTCCAATTTCTGGTTTAGAATTTAACCGTCTTCTTAAACATTTTTTTTTTATTGAAAATTATATTTCTCTTTTAAAAATTTTATTCTTTTGTTGCAAATTCATCTTTTATGGTAGAACAGTAATCGTTTTTGGTTGAAAATTAACTTTTTTTAAAGAAAGTTCAACTGTTTCCATAAAACTTATCTTGAAATTTTTAATATTTGATTGAATTTTTATATTTATTATTTGAAAATTCAACTATTTTGTTAGAAATTTATCTGTTTTGCTAAAAATGTAAGTATTTTTTGAGAATTTATTTATTTTGTTAAAGTTATTATTTTTGGTTGAAAATTCAGCAATGCGTTAAAAATTCTTCATTTTGGATTATAAATAGTAGAAAATTGATTTTTCATGATTGAAAATTATTTTTCTTTCTTAGAAATTTACCTTTTTTCGATTTAAAAGTCCACTTTAAAAAAAAAACCTATTTCTTTTAGCCTCAAAACTTTACTCTTTTGTCGAAAATTCATCTTTGATGATAGAAAAGTCATCGTTTTTGGTTGGAAATAAAATTTTTAATGAAATTTTAACTGTTCCCTGCAAAATTTGCCTTCAAATGTTAAATATTAGATTGAATTTTTATCCTTATTATTTGAAAAATCAAATATTTGGTTAGAAGTTCATCTACTTTGTTAAAAATTTAAGTATTTTTTGTATATTTAACTATTTTGTTAAAGTCATTATTTTTGTTCGATAATTCAACTATGTTATTAAAAATTCTAAATTTTTGGATTGTCAATAGTATAAAAGTAATCTCGCTTGGTTGAAAATTCTTGGTGAAAAGTAACTTTTCGGTTAAAAATTCAACTGTCTTTGAAAAAGAACGTCTTTTTTGCTTGAAAATTTTACTACTTGTATTTGGGTAAGTCTTTACTATTTTTTTATTAAACTTGTCTCTGACGGGAAGAAAATTGGTAACGTAGTTTATAGATGGCCCATAACTGAAAAACCTAATTTTTTTTAATTCATAATTTCCGTTTGAAAATTGAACTATGTTTTTAAAAATTCTGCTTTTTGAATTGAAAATCTATCTTTTATTGCAGAAAAGTCATCCTTCTCGGTTGAAAATTTATCCTTCTTGGTTGAAAAGTATTTTTTTCGTTAAAAATTTAACTGTCTATAGAGAAATTCGTCTTCTTAGTTTTAAAAAATTAACTATTTGGTTAAATTCTTAATTATTTTTTGAAAATCGGGTATAAAAAATTCAAAATTTGTTAACGTATTTTATGGATTGATCATAACTGGAAAAAATTTCCCTTCGACAAAAAATTTATCTATTTCTATTTAAAAGTTCACTGTTTTTTTTTTTTAATCGACTTTTTAGCTTAAAAACTTTATTCTTTTGTTGAAAATTCATATTTCATGGTAGAAAAGTTTTGTTTATTATCTAAGTATTTTGGGAAAGTTTAACTATTTTGCTAGGGTCATTATTTTTTCGAAAATTTATCTATGTTGTCAAAAATTCTTAACTTTTAATTATTAACCCTTAAACGGCCAAAACACCACTACCGGGACACTGCTTTTCAACGGCCAATAACTAAGACTATTCGACACTAGAAAAAATTGAGACACATATATTTTTATTGCTTAAGATCTCTTCTTTC